>NC_056733.1:1360038896-1360138896 GCF_019279795.1 Protopterus annectens | reverse complement strand
TTTATGTAATATGTTATCATCGTTGGAGAAATCTATAGGACTGCACCCAGTTGACAGTCATCTGCAAACTTGGTAACCCACAGGCCATCTACCTTCACCTGGACTTCAAAGAAATGGTTTCTAAACAGTAGAGGGCCCAGCAGAGATGCTTGTTGTAATCCACTAACTGGTCTATGTGGAGGGGGATTTTCCCAAATTTGACTGTGTGCATTTTGTTGGTGAGCCAGTAGGCTACCCATCTAGTAATGTATGGGTTAATTCTCAGATGAAAGATTTTCTCTATTATACCTGAATGGGGGATTGTATCAAAGTCCTTGGTTAAATCAACATAGGTGGTATGTCCTGCTTTCCCAAATCCAGGGCTTTGGGGGCATTATCAAAGAAGTCCACTAGGTTTAATAAGCAAGCTCTACCCTTGACAAAATCAAACTGGGTTGGGTCAAGAGTGTTGAAGGCCACCTATTTTCATAGGTTCTTAGGTTCATAGGTAGGTACCAGGCTATCAGCCCAAGGGCCTAAAGTAAACCTAACCAGCAAGGTTCCCTGGCTTATGCCACCCAAGAAAGTTAATTTCTTGTGGCCCTGTCAAGCAGAGCCAAAGAAGTGATCCCCAGGGTGTATTTCCTATTTCCCATCCACTCATCAAGATTTTTCTTGAAGAGTGCTAATGAGGAACTTTGCTTGACGTAGATGGGTAGCTTGTTCCAGAGTATAGGAAGTCTCTGGGACAGGAATCTATCCTTCCAGCATGTCCTGTTTATTGTGGTGACAAGGTTTAGGTCCCTAGAGCGTGTAGCTCAGAGGGATTGAGATTTCTTTAGATGTAGCATGTCCAACAGCTCTGGGTTTATCATAGCTTTATATGTTAGGCAGAGATGTCCTTGGTGTAGGCGATATGCTACAGAGTAAATCTGGAGTTTTTTGAGATAGTCAGTGTAGGGCATCTGTTTGAGGCCAGTAATCCTCTTTGTGTGGTACTTTTGTGGCCTTTCCAGCTGCTTCAGATGTCTTGTGAGGTACATTCCAAAAGGGGCGTTGTACTCTATAATGGCTCTAATGAGTGCCGAGTAGAGGGGAACAATGACCTCTTTTTTCCTGGATGAGAGCCCTTTTGTGATGAGATGTGCCACATAGAAGGATTTCCTGACTACTGCGGTGATATGATTGTCCGCCTGGGTCCCAAGGTCTCTTATCACACATTTGGCATTAAGTAGACTGCCGTTTATGTGGTAGTTCATGGGTACAGAGTTTTTACCAAAGGGGATGACAATGCACTTTTTGGCATTGAGCTTGAGGCCATGCCTCTGACACCAGGCATCTGTCTCAGTGAGGCCTTTCTGCAGCATGTCCACATCATTTGGGGACTTGAGTATGGCTCCTAGTTTTCAGTCATCTGTGAACTTTATTAGCCAGAGCCCTTCTGTTTTAGCCTGTACTTCAGAGAAGTAGATACCAAACAGGAGAGGTTCCAGGATTGAGCCCTGTTGTACTCTACTTGTCGCTGGTTTGAAGTCAGATTTGAAGTCGGCAAGTTTTACAGTGTGGGTACTGTCAGTGAGCCAGTTGGCAACCCATCTTGTGACGTAGGGATTTATACTTACTTTAGTGAGTTTATCTATAATTCAGAATGGGGGATAGTGTCGAAAACCTTGGCGAGGTCAAGATAGGTTCATAGCTTCATAGGTAGGTACTAGGCTATTGGCCCTAGGGCCTATACAAGCCTAGCCAAAAAGGTACCCTGGCTTTCGTCACCCAAGAAAATTATTTTCCTGTGCCCCTGTCAAGCAGAACCACAGAAGTGATCCTCGGGGTGAATTTTCTATTACCCATCCAATCAACAAGATTTTTCTTGAAGAGTGCTACTGAGGAGCTCTGTTTGACATAGACAGGTAGTCTGTTCCAGAGAATGGGAAGTCTCCGGGACAGGAATCTATCCCTCCAGCATGTTCTGTTTATTGTGGTGACAAGATTTAGGTCCATAGAGCGTGTAGCTTGGAGGGATTGGGATTTCTTTAAGTGGAGCATGTTCAACAGCTCTGGGTTTGACATAGCTTTGTATATTAGGCAGAGATTTCCTCTGAGTAGGCGATATGCGATGGAGTAAAGCTGGAGTTTTTTGAGACGGTATGCGTAAGGCATCTGTTTGAGGCCAGTAATCCTCTTTGTGAGGTATTTTTGCAGGCTTTCCAGTTGTTGTAGATGTCTTGTGAGGTACATACCAAAAGGGGTGTTGTACTCTATAATGGGTCTAATGAGTGATGAGTAGAGGGGAACAATGGCCTCTTTTTTTCTGAATGAGAAACCTTTTTTGATGAGGTGTGCCATGTAGAAGGATTTCCTGACCACTATGGTGATGTGATTATCAAAGGAGAGACTACTGTCCACCTGTGTCCCAAGGTCTCTTATCACACTTTCGGTGTTAAGTAGACTAACGCCTATGTGGTAGTTCATGGGTACAGAGTTTTTCCAAAGGGGATGACAATGCACATTTTGGCATTGAGCTTGAGACCATGGATTTGACACCAGGCATCTGTCTCAGTGATGCCCTTTTGTAGGATGTCCACATCATTAGGAGTTTAGATTATGGCTCCTAGTTTGCAGTCATCTGCAAATTTAGTTAGCCAAAGACCTTCTGTGTTAGCCTATACTTCAGAGAAGTAGATACCAAACAGGAGAGCGCCCAGGACTAAACCCTGTGGTAGTCCACTTGTCACAGGTCTGAAGTCTGATTTGTAGTCTGCTACTTTCACAGTATGGGGTCTGTCAGTGAGCCAGTTGGCAACCCATCTTGTGATGTGAGGATTTATACCTAGTTTAGTGAGTTTAGCTATAATTCCAGAATGGGAGATGGTGTTGAAAGCCTTGGTGAGGTCAAGATAGGCTGTGTGAACCACCTTACCCTCGTCTATGACTTTGGTGACTGCCTCAAAGAAGTCGATCAGGTTCAGAAGGCATGATCTGCCTTTCACAAACCTGAACTGGGTGAGTTCCAGAGTTTGGATGCTACCAATGTATTTGTTTATGAGTTCCATGATGATACGTTCCATGGCCTTGCAGGCCAGGCTTGTCAGGCTAATATGGCTATAGTTCCCTGGATCAGTGGTGGCTCCTCCTTTGTGGAGTGGGATAACTGTTGCTGTGCACCATTCAGTGGGCACAAAACCTGATGTGAGTCTATGATTGAACATGGTGCTTAGGTGGGGTCAAGTAAGTTGGGTAGGTGATGAAGCAAATGCAAACAAACAAACAAGACATAGGGATGTTTCGGGACACAATAGGTTGGGGAACACCACATTTAGGGTGAGGGAGGAGACAATACAGTCTCATGCCCATCAAATATGGAGACAGTGAGTTAAGTCCTCACCTACTGGACTGTCATCACTTTCCCCTTAATCCACTGGCAGCTGGAGTGCTTGACATCTTCATCTCCTATGTACCATGAAGAGCAACTTTTCCACCCGGCGTAGGCATACACCAGTGGTGCTGGTTCACAACCCTATGTACCATCCCTGGCATCTCCCCGAGGGTATCACAGCACCAGCTGTTGGTACAGTACTACTTTAGGGCATAAGTAGTGCCAAGGCAGCAGAGGCAGTGTTGCTAGGTTGGGTCCAAGACATGCTGGAGCCGGTGGAGTGTAGGCAGGCTCTTCCACTGGAGCTGGCCCTCCTTGTTGTGGTTTGTAGCATTTAGTGATTTGGTAAATATGAATGACATGGAGAGATTTTGATGGGACATGATAGAAAATAAAAAATGAGAGATAAGGGTTGGGGTAAGAGAAAAAAAGAGATAAAATTAGTACCGTCATATGTGACATAAAATGCATTAACACAATTATATAACTATTTTATTTAAAGTATTACATTTAAGTATACATCCTAACAAATACAAACAATAACTACAGACTGCTGAAAATAATCACTGAAATGTGCACATATGCATGTTCCAGTTATACAGATTACAGTTAAAGGCAGATCATTTATGCTACTTGTATAGTTTAATTTTATGCATTTATTATTCAAGAAATCCAGTATTGTATATTGTATAGTTATGACTCATGGTATTTGAACTGGCAACCTCTGACTGCAGTCTTATCTTTGACTCCTAAAGTTGGTTTGTGCTACAGACTAATGCATGCATGCTCAATTTGCTACAGTGGTATAGTGAACCTAAAAATGTATCTTTAGCTTTTAAAACTACAATAATACTTCTCTTGTGCTGTATACCTACTACTTGCTTTTTTCAGTCTCTTCATTCGAATGGCATGAGCCCATCTACTGAGATCAAGTTTGGCATTAGCTGGGGAAAGAGCAGAAAGGAACAAAAGAACATTATGCATACCAGTCTTGCCTATATTTAGCTTTCTAAGTGTAACAAATGCTCTCTTATTTTCATACTTACACAGGTTGGGATGTCCTCAATTTCAAATTCAGTCAAACAATGTTTGAGCGTATCCCTTTTGCACCTCTGTAGGTCATTAAAATGATGCCTACACTGTTCTCCAGTGCATGGGATGCCAGTAGCACTGGATACAGCCTGAGCCAAACAACTCCAAGCCTCAGACTTGTACTGTGAGCCAGAATAGTCCCCCTGCAGAAGCCTTTAGCTGTGGTGCTTTACCAGGAGTCCCGTAAATATCCTGGGCTCCTGAACACCCAACCTCTGCACCATAAACTGGGCAGCTTCCCCTCTAACTCCAGACATGTGTAACACCAGAACTACATGAATGGCAACTAATGCTTTCCCACCAGTTCTAGTTATCACTTTTACTGGTAGTGTGCAAACTTGAACTACAATGCCAACCATGTTTGTATGATGTTAAGTGGAGGATCAGCAGTGCCAATCAGGGATGAAATAAATATTTGAAACAAGAATGTTAATCTGACACTTGCCCTTAGTTTGAGGGGTGTCTGCTAATGTAGCTTGGGAATATAAATTGAAAATTGGAAGGTAACTGTTAGGTGAATTAAGTTTGCAGACATGCACGGGGGGCATAAATGCCATGACCTGACACGTTTATCTTTGACACTGTACACTGATAAAATTGATTTTTAAAGTGTGGGATTTAAACCTAGGCATAAGAGATAAAACATTTTATTGTGCATAGCTGATTTTCCATCTTTGTCACAGAAGGAGTGCTGCTCATAAATCGTCAAGAATCATTCATAAATACAGCTGACACTTTGAGGCATTACCCATGTCCTTGTGTGACCTGACAAGTTTCTCCTATATAGTTCCAGTTGTGTATGTGTCTTATGTAATTGTGAAGGCCATGCAAGTCCAGATAGCAGAATTATGCTTACATAACTATAGTATACAGTATACCCTCAGTCATACATCTGAAAACACAATAAGGGTGTATTATCCCTCATAGCATAATTCATATCAGCTCCACTATCTAAGATGTTATAAGTGAAAATGAATATAATGGGAAGTGGAACAGCAGTAAAATGTGTGGAATATCCTGTATTAAAACTCCGGACTATGTGCATGGGAGTCATACACTTATACCTGTTGCTACAAGAATGTTGAAAAGCACTTTTCTGTTTTTCAGTTCATTGCTATAAACTGCACTGTCACAACAGTAAAAATAGGATGCACACTACTAGAACCCAGAACCATCAGTATTCCAGCCTTACACATACACCTGCTGCCAAAGAACTACGTGCATGACATTTCCATAATTCTCTACTCATTCTTAGGTTCTCTGTATTAACAACTGTGCAATTCTGCTTAGTGTGTTTGCATGGTATTCAACAGAGTTAATTGAATGCAACTATTTTTAATTATTGGCAGTCTGTGTCCTGTCTACAGGTATTTGATGACTGCAGGTGGTGGAGAACCTTGCTAATCACTGTGCAATATCCTTGTGCAATGGAAAACAAAAATTGCAGCTTTGCTGAAGTGATATAGACCATTTTGTAGTATGCATTTTAAAGTTTGATTTTATTAGTGAACTAGGTGCGTAACATACTTCAAGGAGTGAACTTTACACCCTCCACACTGTGAAGGTTTATTCCTGGTTTGAATGTACCACATAATTCCTATTGTTCATATTTCAGATATCTAGACTGTTTTTGTTTCTCCAGTGGCTAATACTGAAATGCTACCTTTTCTGTTTTATCTGGGAATGCATATTTTTTAGTTATGTGATACTTATGTGTATTATCCTTCTGTTGTGTTTTAGTACACCTAGAACTATGGCCCTCAGGTGTCTCAATCCCAGAAAACCACCCCTCAGTGAACCTGAAAATTAGATGATCTAGAAGCTTTTAGGTGACATGGTGCATTTCTACTTCAGAGGGGGCATGGAGATATGTCAGCCAGAATGCAAACTTGGTAGCAGATTGCTGCAGATGTGAATGCAGAAGGTGGCCACAGAAGGACATATGATGAGATGCGCCATAAGGCCATTGACATGAGTTCATCTGCACAGAGGAAAGCAGCTGCAGTGGCCTGTGATCAGATCAGTACCGAAGAAATGCTACAGATACACCACTAACAGCAAATGAAGAGTTCCTGTCCACTGTCAGAGATTCAGACAGCTCCCAGAAAATTGCAGAACAGTATGCCCTTGACAATGGTGCTACTGTTTTAGGGACAACAAGTATGTCCCAGAAGGAGTTTCCAAGTAGGCTTATGTATCTCAGTTGTTAAATACTCTTGTATAGTAAAATAATTACATCAGTACATTAGTTCTATTTAACAAGAAATTGGTTGTGGGAATTGTAGATTGCTACATCTAACAGCACATTCTGATTAGTTACACTTGGGCTTAGGTTGGACTTGTCATCAAAGTTTTTCTTGAAAGTATAGTTAATGTGCATATAAAGGGAAAAAAAGTTTTACCCCCTTTATTACTGCTAATTGTGATGATGTTGGCCTTACCTTTTGCTTAACTTTTTCCAGGACCATCCAGCATAAAGAGCCTATAATCATCTGCACATGGTAAGCCAAACATTTTTATGCATGTACCGATGAGCAGTTCCAAGAAATATTTAGTTTGTGATGTTGGTGTCAGGACTGTTGTGTGTACTGCTGTACTCTCTGTAATAGTGGCACCACTGTTAGTTTGTTAGCAAATATTGGACTATAGTAGTGTAGGTATTATTTTTTTACTGTGTTTGTTGCTTATTATCACAGGTCATCCTGACAGTGGAAGTGTGGGACTTCTACCACCTGATGTCAAAGTATCAGCAGACTCTGATGGTGATGATTATGGCAAAACAGAGGCACAGCCAGGTGTGTAGAGGTTGAATCTGATGCTATGGTTGACATGCAGCCATCCTATGTAATTCCACAGACACAGCCAGTAAGCCTACACCTACCAATTGCAGTGATACCTCAGATATTGGACAGGTGGAGGGTAAGATGATCAATCAGAGAAGTGTGGTTACTGTGTCTCTAGTACCTGTTGACTCTGGCTGTAGCCAAAGTGTGGGTTAGGTACCACTCAGGATGGTTGTTAGGTGTGCTCAGAGGAGATATGCTGTCCATTCTCATCATTATCAAGGTGTCTCTTACTGTGCCACTCAACATATGTTTAGGGCCATTATGGTGGCACAGGCACATCCCCATAGGTCCTTCATAGAAATGCTTAGGGTTGTAGCTGTGGTGCAGGCTGACATGCATGACTGCCTCAGCTGTGCTGCTGATTCTATGGATTGGATGAATGACACAATGGAATGTGCATGCTAGGAGATGAATGGCATTCTCATGAATATAGGCCAGCCACACCATCTGCTATTAACCCGAGTGGTGGTGCCCGATCATGCTCCCATAGTGGCAGTACTTCCACTGCTCCATCAGTGGTTGAGATGTCCATACTCAGATGTGGCAGGCCATAGGGTCATGGTCCTGGGCATCCTTGTGAGGGGAACTTGTCTGACCCTTGGCAGGGAGTTGCCAGTGCAACTCCTGGCAGAGCCATTTCTCATGTTTGAGTATGACAGTGATGAACTGCCATCTCTACCATGCACAGCTTATGTCTGTTTGACATGCCAAGATGTAGAGCTAGCACAAAGCTTGGCTGTGTTTATGCAGACACTCACACACCAGTTTCACCTTGAGGATCCATACACACAACAAACAACAGTTGCATGGTTCAGGCATGAAGCTTAAAACTCATTTTGTCTCACTTGACACTTGCTACTTTATCTGAATGCCTTCCTGCTTATCTTTCTTACTAACACACACACTCACCTACCTTTGTCTCAGCCTAGGCTTCCTGCCCCTGCACACAGCGCCCTGTATAAGTGATGATAACTTTGCCATAGCCTTCTTTTCTATCTTTTGGATTCATGGATACAAAACTTTGAGTCTAATGCTCAGGGTGCATAGCTGACTTAGTGCTTAGTATATCTGCTTTTGTGACATTGAAATGGTAATTGTACCTTTGACATATATTGGTCTTAGAAAGTTAGACAGTTGATAGCATCAAACCTTTTTTTTTTTTGCATCAGTATTGTTAAAGCTCTTGTGAGGACTGTGAAATCTGAAACAGAAATGTGTCTCATTACTTTTTAAACTTCTCTCTTTAATGATTTTCCAGTACAAACGTATGGTGCTAAACTGAGGACATTTGGTTACCATCAGTACCTTTGGGAAGCATTACTGTGTCAACCTTTGATGCATGAGGGCTACTACTTAATAATGGACACATACAATTCACAAACGTCTCTGCTGTCACATGTTAGAGTCATTTCTGTACAAATCACCCACCTTTGAATTGTTTAGACTACCAAGTAACAACATGCAATGATATGCCATTCATTCATATTATTACTGAATACACTCCAGGTTCAACACTTACCTTGTAAATCCAGCAGTTGCTAGAGTTTTAGTTCAGAGATGACTCTGTGTGATGCTAACAGTACACAGCCATTACATGGGTAGGTAAAGGTTATGAGTGTTGCCTGACTTCAGTGTTACTGTATGTATGTGCATAGGAGAAAAGTTTTAGCCCCTTAGGTGGTGAGTCCTCACCTGCATGCGGCTGTGCTGACCTTGCCATTAGTGGTAGGATGTGTGCCCCTTCCCCTTGTTGATGTGGTAGTTCGCGGGTACTGTGTTTTTTCCAAAGGGAATGACTATGCACTTTTTGACATAACACAAGTACTCAGGTCACTCCAAGTACAAATATGACTCAGTCATCGTCCATGCTGGTGTGAATGACCTGAGACGTACCTCCTTGGACTACATGAAAAGAGACATAGAGGAGCTCTCTGAGCATGTAGCCCAGGCCGGTATGACCCTGACCTTGAGTAGCATCTTACCCTCACCAAGAATGATGCCACAATATGAAGACAAGATGATCAATTTCAACAATTGGCTTAAGTATTAGTGTCATTCAAAGGGGATCCAATGCCTGTCTGCCTGGGATGACATGCTCGACAAGCCACGAAACTTCGCTAGGGATGGCTTGCACCTGTCACCCCTGGGCTTTTGGATATTGGCAAAGGCTCTTGCCACCCCCATAGTACCTTTTTTAGGCAAGGCTCAAAAGACAAATCCACCTCCATAGGTATCACAAGGGATAAGAAACTAAGAGTAATGCTACTCAACCCCAGAAGTCTAAACCTCAAGATGCACACACTCGAAACTCTCCTTAGCATGGAGAGCATCGATATCTGTGCAGTAACAGAAACCTGGTTCAAGGCTCCCAAGAGCACCCCAATTCTACCAGGTTATACCACATACCATGTTTTTCGTCCCCAAAATTTGGACCGAACCACAAAAGGAGGGGGAGTATCAATATTCGTCAAAGATACCCACACCTCCAGGTTGGTGGCACAGAACGAAGCATCAGAGACTATCCATGTGCAACTAACAGTGGGTAAAACTGCCTTCCAGTTTATAGCCTGCTAAAGACCACCCTCCCAAACCCAGGAACCCCACTCAGCCTTCCTGAGAACACTGGAAAATATGAAGGTCTCTCCAAACACCATTATATTGGGTGACTTCAACTACCCTAACATAGACTGGGAGCATTACTCTAGCTCCAACACCCTAGCCCAAAGGTTTCTAGAATTTATAAATTCAAATGCTATGGAACAACTTGTTGCCATTCCCACAAGAGGGGAAAACATACTGGACCTGATCATCACCAACATGGGGACTCTATGCTCCAGACCAGAAGTGTATCCCTCACTGGTAAGATCAGACCATAAACTAATCTCACTAGATATTCACATCCCGACCCCAGCCCCTGCCCAGAAAACCACAGTGAAAAACTTCTCTAAAGCAAATTTCACACTACTCAAAACTGAGGTGAAATCCTTCAAAGCCCCCAGGCCTGTGGAAAATACGGCCCAGACCGCAGAATCCTTTATAAACGCATTCTATGAACACCTTCAGGAATGCATGGATCATGCAATCCCAAATAAAACCAAGACCCAATCCTCCAAGGTTAGGCGTCCTGTCTGGTGGACCCCAGCTATAAACAAACTATACAATAGAAGGAGGAAGCTACTACATGATAGAGCTAAATCCCAAAAAGGGAAGGCATCTCAGATCAGTATTAGCAAAAAACTATGGGCACTCATAAAATCATCTAAGGCCAGCTTCGAGAAAAAAATTGCACAGGACACTAAGGATAATCACAAGGCTTTCTTTAGTTATGTTAGGAACCTGGGTGGGAATTCCCAGATATGCTCAGAATTAGTCCAAAATGACAAAAAATACACCGAACCCACAGACGTTGCCAACATCCTAGCTGACAGGTTCAGCGCAAACTCCCCCCCCTTCCCCACCAAAAGGGCAAATATCTATCCCAGCACAGTGCTGCCCCCCTGACATCTCAGATGCTCAGGTAAGAGCTGCCCTCTCCAAAGCAAAAAACACAGCATCAATGGGACCAGACGGTGTCCCGGGCTGCGTCCTACATGAACTCCAAGAAGAACTAAACCCAAACATAAAACTACTGTTCAATCTCAGCCTTACTACAGGATATGTACCCAAAAAGTGGCGTACAGCAACAGTGGTCCCTCTCCACAAAGATGGTGCCTCAACGGATCCTGGAAACTATCGCCTCATAAGCCTGACTAGCTTGGTCTGCAAAGCTATGGAAAGGATCATCATGGACCTCATAAATAAAGGTATTGGGGACCTACAGACACTGGATCCTACCCAGTTCGGCTTTGTTAAGGGCAGATCCTGCCTCTTAAACCTGGTCGATTTCTTTGAAACAGTCACCAAAGCCATTGACGAGGGGAAGGTGGTCCACACAGCCTACCTGGACCTTGCAAAAGCCTTCGATACAATACCCCACTCAGGCATTATAGATAAGCTCACCAGCTTAAATATAAACCCCTATGTCACTAGATGGGTTGCAAACTGGCTCAAGGACAGAACCCACATGGTTAGAATTGCTGGAGCCATGTCAGACTCCAAACCAGTTACAAGTGGCATCCCACTAGGCTCAGTCCTGGGACCTCTCTTGTTCGGTATATATTTCTCGGAGGTACAGGCTAACATGGAAGGACTGTGGCTGACCAAGTTCGCAGATGACTGCAAACTTGGCACCATAATCGACTCTCCAGCCGACACAAGCATCCTACAAAAGGGCTTCATAGAAACAGACAACTGGTGCCAGAGCCATGGCCTCAAGCTAAATGCCAAAAGGTGTATAGTCATCCCCTTTGGCAAAAACAAAGTGCCCACATATTACCACATAGGTGGTAATCCATTAAGTACAGAAGAAGTAATTAGGGACCTGGGTACCCAAGTTGATAGCAATCTCTCATTTGACAACCACGTGGCCAAAGTGGTTAGAAAAACATTTTATATAGCCCACCTAATCATGAAGGGATTCACATCTAGATCAGGGGAGGTCATCGTGCCTCTTTACTCTTCCCTCATCAGGCCCATAATTGAGTACAATGCCCCTTTTGGGATGTACCTTACCAGACACCTGCAGCAATTGGAAAGACCCCAAAAGTACCTCACCAAGAGGATCAAAGGGCTCAATCAGATGCCATATGCTGCCCGGTTAAAGAAACTCCAGCTCTACTCAGTGGCATACCGCCTGCTCAGAGGCAATCTGTGCCTGATGTATAAAGCCATGTCCGACCCGGAATTAATGGACATGCTGCACCTTAGAAAATCCAAATCCCATCGAGCTACGTGCTCAAGAGACTTGAACCTCAGCACTGAAATAAATAGGACATGCTGGAGGGACAGATTCATAACCCAGAGGCTCCCTTCACTCTGGAACAAAATCCCAGTCCAGGTTAGGCAGAGTCCCTCATTGACTCTCTTCAAGAGGAATCCTGATGAGTGGATGGGAGATTATAGGTTTACCCCGGGTATCACTTCTGTGTCACTGTTAGACAGAGGCAGAGTATACTAACCTCGAAAAAGGGCATAGCAAAATTCATTTAAAATGGGTGGCGAAAGCCAAACACATTCTGGCTAGGCTTATAAATGCCCTAGGGCAGATAGCCTAGTATGAACCTATGAACATATGAACCTATGTATTTCCTCTTAGCCAATGTGAGGGCATATTGAGCACAGCTACATCTGTCTACACCCACAGCAGCTACTACTTCCCCCTCTGAATCCTCACTTGCATGCGGCTGTGCTGACCTTGCCATTAGTGGTAGGATGTGTGCCCCTTCCCATTGTTGATGTGGTAGTTCGCGGGTACTGTGTTTTTTCCAAAGGGGATGACTATGCACTTTTTGACATTTAGCTTGAGGCCATGATTTTGACGGGTCTATATTATAACATCAAAATTCGTAAACATCGAATGTTATAATATCGAACCCTAAACACCGAAATCTGCAAACATCGAACAGTCAGAATAGCGATTTTTTTTTTCCTAAGGGAAGCTGTTTTCTCAGGATGATGTTCTGTAGCATTATCAATAAAGAGTTCAACTTCATACATAGAACCACCGGGAAGAATGTTGTTTTTAAAGGTAGAGCCACTTGCAGGACCTCAAATGTGGTCTATTTGGCTGAATGCACAAAGTGCCCCAGTTTCTATGTGGGCATGACCACAAATATGTTTAAGGTGAGAATCCTACAACACTTAGGAAGTATAAGGAATAGGGATGACAGCAATGCCTTGTACAGGCATATATGCATACATCCAACACATAGCTTTTCATTCAGAGTGATAGTTAACATTAGAATGAACAATCGGGGGGGGGTGTCAGGCTGCAGACTGCTTTGGATGAAACTAAATGGATTATAGATTTAATGGCACACCTACCCCCAGGTTTAATGATGTTATTCCTTTAAAACCCACACTCCAGAGGAGGCGTGTGTTTCATTGACCCACAAGGTTTTCATTGGTTGTGACTCTTTTTAAAAAGAATGTGCATGCAGTGTTTGTTGTCTGATGAAGGGTGTAACCCGAAAGCGCTAACCTTTTTTCATTTTGTCTGCATTTAGATTACTTCGTTTACTTGTTTTAAAGTTTTTATTAAAAGTTTTATTGAGCAGCAGCAGTGTCCTGCCATCTTTTCTTCTGTCTTGTTCATTTTGGATTTGCAGGACTTTGGCTAGGCTAAGTGGATTCATTTTGTTTGGTGCTGTCTTTTTTCCTACAAGCCATGCATGCTGCTGACACCATGGGTGAGTTGAATAACCCCCTTGTTGGAGCTTCTGCATCTGGACCGATAAATGGTTGTTGGTCCAAGAAGCTTCTTACACCTTTTTTAAATCCGCTTCTTAACTTGGGTTTTGATACAGCTAAAAATAGAAATGGGAGTAATGATATGCCTGCACCAGTTGATAAAACATTTGAGGACTTGCTGAAAGATTTGAACTTTAAAATGAATAAATTACAACGTTTGCAGTGGCAAAAATTTCATTTTGAAGCTTGCCTTGAATACGGCATTGTACCTAGAGGCATGAGAGTCATGTGTATGCCGGCACAAGGAGATCGTTTCCCTGAACTGCTGGCTAAATGGCAGGCATTAAACATAGACACCAGTTTTAAGTACATGGAACTGCTTATCAGCTTCTTTGCACCTGAAATGGAAAAGTTAAATGAGGAGGTGAAGCTCCTCTTGTGCAAATTAGAGGGTGACTTTACTGACTCTAGAAGTAAGCAACGCTTACAACAGACATGTGGAGCACTTCATGACAATGCCGAGAAATTACGTCTTGATAAGTTAAATAAAATTAAGAGGGATCATGAGGATTTCTCTAAAGGAAATATCTTCGTTTGGCCCAGAAATCCACGGTATCAGAGGGATTCCAGAGTACAAGATGAACGGTTGAGAGAGACATACACCTTTACAGAACGTACTGGGCATTCCAGGGACTCCAGAGAACGAGCAGGGTTGCCAATGGCAGCAAGCGTCACAGTAGGACGCACAGAGCCTGCTCATGTCATCAACGGACGACGTAACACCATTGCTGACACGGTTGATCCACTTTCACCTCCCGTTCACCACACACAGGGAGGAGATATTGACACTGGGACATTTTCCACTTGCTTGACCCCAGACACCGAAACCAACAGTGCCGGCCTGCGCAGCACTGGGCAGCAGTGCATGACTGAAGCCGGAACATCTTCTGTAACGGCTGAGAATGATGTTCTGTCGATTGTCGCACAAGATATGGAAGAGGTTACAGCAGGGACTGGAGCACGGCCCAAGGCATCGCAGGGACGTAAGCGTTTTTTGGAACTTTTACCGGCACCTGTCAAGAAGAGAGGGGTCGGGAGAAGATCACAGAGCGACGACAGGGAGGCTGGGAAGAGGAGAAGGATTCTCCAATGACTCCTGGCTTCTGTAACAATATTGTTTATAATTTATCATCACACTGTCTAACCACAGACGAGTTGTTCGTCTTGAACAAGGGACTAACTTTTGTGCCTAGCAATCCTTGTATGCACAATGAGGTAATTACTGACATTATGTTATTTTGTAGAAACTTGATGCTGAAGAGTATGTTTGGCAATGATATATCTAACTGTAATGTACCTAAGAAAGCAAGTGGGTTTATACCACAGCTTTCACCCACCTTACATCTTTTTTTGAGTGCTTGTGAGAAAGATATGGCCAAGTATTACACCGAAGGTCTTTTTTCCAAATATTATAATTTAACCACAGAGCAGACCACAGCTTTGAAGGGATTAGCCAACAACGCTTCCATAACAATAAAAAAGGCGGATAAGGGGGGAGCTATTGTTTTAATGGACACTGCATGGTACAATGATAAAATAAAACATTTGCTACAAGATGATATGGCTTATATAGAGATTAATCCTGTATCTGTAAAACATATAGTTGACAAAGTACATAAGAAGTTAAATACCCTGAAGAACAACTTTAGTATCACTGAAGAGACTTATCAATTTTTACTGATAGAGAAACCAGTGATCCCAATATTTAAGGCACTACCCAAACTGCATAAATGTTTGAATGACCCACCCCTTAGGCCGATTGTTTCGGGCAGGGGATGGGTAACCGAAAATGTCTCCATATGGATAGATTTTTTATTAAAACCTTATATCCAACAAATGGATAATATCCTGATAGACACAGGGCATTTTTTACAGATCTTGGGGAATGTTACCAAACCTGCCAGTGTAGATAATGTTCTTATGGTAACACTAGACATTAACAGTCTTTTTACAGTGATCAACAATGATTATGGTATCACTTCTATAACTGAACTTTTGACAGGTTTGGGTGTCACTGAGAACAAGATAGAACTTATCAGGGATTTGTTAACATTAGTGCTGGACAATAATGTTTTTTTGGGAGCTGGCTCCACGTATAGGCAAGCACAGGGTGTAGCCATGGGCACACCCTGTGCCAATACCTACGCAAATCTTGTCCTCTCAAAATGGGAAATGATGAATATTTTGGGAAATGCTACTTGGAAGGATTACATCTTGATGTATGTTAGATTTGTAGATGATATTTTTATTCTTTGGAATGGAGAATATGACATGTTCAACAGTTTTTTGTCATACCTACATACCACCACCACCTTCCTTAAGTTTAGTGCAAACACATCCTACCACTCTATAGATTTTTTAGATGTGAGGGTCACACAACAACAAGTAGGCTTTTCATCCAGCCTATACAAGAAAGACTGTTGGAAAAACACCTTGCTGTCTTATGACAGCATGCATCCTCGCCACATTTTCCCAAATATTGTTAGAGGACAAGTGAGTCGTGTCTCCCGGATTAGCACTGATGACAAGCAATTTGAACAAGAGTTAGTGAATCTAACGGGGCACTTTGAGCAGAGAGGCTATAGGAAGAATATGGTTAGGAATGTCATAGACAATGGTAAGATCCATAGACAGACTAAATTTAGACCTTGGCTCAATAGGAATCAGCTCCAGGCTCCCGCAGTGACCGTGCAGGATACCACCATACAGAGAGACACCAAGTTGCTGTTCACTTACAGGAGCAACATCAGTGACATCCGTAGAATTGTTAACAACAACTGGAACATTCTCACCAGTGATACCAGTTTAAAGGGGCTAATTGATAACAGACCTTATTTTCAATATAGAAGGAATAAGAATTTGAGTGACATTTTATGTAAGGAGAACAGTCTGTCTGAGAGCAGGCCATTTAAGAGCAGGGCAGGTACACTTCCATGTGGTACGTGTAAAGCTTGCAGCTTTATCAATAAAGAGGTCAACTTCATACATAGAACCACCGGGAAGAATGTTGTTTTTAAAGGTAGAGCCACTTGCAGGACCTCAAATGTGGTCTATTTGGCTGAATGCACAAAGTGCCCCAGTTTCTATGTGGGCATGACCACAAATATGTTTAAGGTGAGAATCCTACAACACTTAGGAAGTATAAGGAATAGGGATGACAGCAATGCCTTGTACAGGCATATATGCATACATCCAACACATAGCTTTTCATTCAGAGTGATAGTTAACATTAGAATGAACAATCGGGGGGGGATGTCAGGCTGCAGACTGCTTTGGATGAAACTAAATGGATTATAGATTTAATGGCACACCTACCCCCAGGTTTAAATGATGTTATTCCTTTAAAACCCACACTCCAGAGGAGGCGTGTGTTTCATTGACCCACAAGGTTTTCATTGGTTGTGACTCTTTTTAAAAAGAATGTGCATGCAGTGTTTGTTGTCTGATGAAGGGTGTAACCCGAAAGCACTAACCTTTTTTCATTTTGTCTGCATTTAGATTACTTCGTTTACTTGTTTTAAAGTTTTTATTAAAAGTTTTATTGAGCAGCAGCAGTGTCCTGCCATCTTTTCTTCTGTCTTGTTCATTTTGGATTTGCAGGACTTTGGCAAGGCTAAGTGGATTCATTTTATTTGTAGCATAACACATACAATGAATATTTCAGTACATGTACGTAGACTGCACTGCAGGGCTCTGCCAGATGTATCTATACATTGGAACTACGACTTCAGCAGCCCAAACACACATTCTGTGCTATTTCTGATTAGAGCATGTGCCTCATTATGGCTTTCTTCAGCAGGTGTGTGTGCATTTCTTATGGGCATCATCAGCCATGGTTCCAGTGCTTAACCTGCATCCCCAGTAAATGACCCTGTAGGATATCCTTCCACTGAACATCTGATACATTTGGGAGATGTGCTAGATATGTAAGTTGTGGCAACTGCCTGGATTGTCAGCACACACATTCAAGATGATTCCCTTGGCATTACACATGACTTGTCAGTTAATAGAGTGAAAGCCCTTTCTATTTATGTAGAGGCTTCCCCGTTCCCTGGAGGGTGCCTTAATTTCTATATGTGTGCAATCTAAGGCACCCAGTATATCAGAGTAGTGTGCTACAGGATAGAACTCCTGCATAATTCTGGCCCTGTCCTCAGGAGTATGGAGAAAATATATGTGGTCACTGTCATATTGGAGCATAGCATTCAGGAACTGATGGAGGATCCTGGATTCTGATGCCTGTCACACCCACAGCATGTCCCCTGTTGGTCTCTGAAAGGTACCTGTAGCTAAAATTGTAAGTGCTACACATACCTTTGTCTCCACTGGTATGGGTTCCCCTTGGATTGCCGTGGCTCTGAGTTGAGGGAGACAGAGGTTGCAAAGCTCTTGTAGTGTGTCTCTATTCACCCTGTAGCAATCTATAATTTCTACATTATGTAGACTGAGATAAGTTAAAGGGGATCTGAAAACTTTTCTCCTTCTTGGCCTTGGTATATTAGCAGCAGCAGTGTAGACTTCAGCCTGTTGCACAAACACATGAATTAAAGCAATAGCAGCCCCTAACATTCTTTCTGTGTAGACTCCTTTCCATGGCCATATTCCAATAGGTTTTGTAATTCTCAAAGAAAAAAAGCACTGAGTCTACATGGTTGCTTTATATCTTGTTGAATAGCATCTTCATATTTGGTTGATTAGCATATAATTCAGCTGCATATACTGTATTTAGCATGCCACTGAGTTTACCTTATTTGTGCAGCTCTACTCATCATGTAGAGCTGCCTACTGAATCTAAAACAGTGTGCTGCCATGTGTGTGTCACAGGGCAACACCCAGGTGGTGTAAATGGATAGTGTAGGTTTATTGAATCTGGTGGTAGATGTTTTTCATTGAAAATGGTTGACATGGAAAATAGTAAAAAAGAGCTCTTTATTTCTGCCTCCACTACAACTCCTGATTTTTTTTTTACTTGCCTCTTAGATCTTACAGCCTTTGAAATTTGCAGATTTATAAGGGAAACATTGTAGTTACAGCTACCTCATGGCAAATAGGTTCATAGGTTCATAAGTAAGTACTAGGCTATCTGCCCGAGGGTATATGTAAGCCTAGTCAGAATGTGTTTGCTTTCGCCACCCCCTTAGATTAGTTTCTCTGTGCCTCTGTCCAGCAGAGTGACTGCAGTGATCCCCGGGGTAAATTTTCTTTTTCCCATCAACCCGTCAAAGTTTCTCTTGAAGAGTGTTTGTGAGGGGCTCTGCCTAATGTAGATTGGAATCCTGTTCCAAAGCATGGGGAGTCTCTGCAACAGGAATCTATCCCTCCAGCAAGTCCTATTTACCATTATGGTGCAGTTTAGATCCCTAGAGTGTATAGTTCTCAGGGATTTTTTTTTTTTTTTTAGGTGGAGCATGTCCATCAATTCTGGGCTAGACATAGCCTTGTATGTCAGGCAGAGATCACCTCTGAGTAGGCGGTATGCAACCAAGTACAGCTGGAGTTTCTTCAGTCGGGCTGCAGAGGGCATCTGTTTGAGGCCAGTAATCCTCTTGGTGAGGTACTTCTGTGGTCTTTCCAGCTGTTGCAGGTGTCTTGTAAGGTACATCCCAAAAGGGCATTGTACTCTATGATTGGTCTGATGAGTGATGAGTTGAGGGGCACAATAACCTCTTTTGTTCTAGATGCAAACACTTTTGTGATTAGGTGGGCCACATTGAAGGATTTTCTAACCTATCAAAGGAGAGATTACTATCTGCTTGGGTCTCCAGATCCCTTATTTCATTTTCTGTATTTAGAGGACTACCACGTATGTGGTAGTTCGTGGGTACTGTGTTTTTTCCAAAGGGGATGACTATGCACTTTTTGACATTTAGCTTGAGGCCATGATTTTGACGGGTCTATATTATAACATTGAAGTTCGTAAACATCGAATGTTATAATATCGAACCCTAAACACTGAAATCTGCAAACATCGAACAGTCAGAATAGCGATTTTTTTCCCAGGGGAAAAAAATTGCTATTCCGAGAAACATGCACACAACACAAACACACACAAAAAACAGCAATCCACACACATACACTTAAAATCCTACACCTGAACCTAAACTAAACTTTACATACACTACTAGCTATCCACTTACCTTAACCCAGCCCTAACACTAAGGTCCGTCACTATCACACACTCACCTCACCCGCACCCTAACCCTAACTCACCTAACCCGCCCATAACCCTAACCTACACACAACTGCACACTTACCTGACCCGTGCCCTAACCCTAACGTCCACACAACCGTACACTTACCTGACTCGCTCCCTAACCCTAACTCACCTAACCCGCCCTTAACCCTAACCTACACACAATTGCACACTTATCTGAACCTGACCCGTAACATTCTAACATATCAAACGCTGAAAACAGTGAAGCCATAGCAACGGCCCACCAAATTCTTTCCCTGGGAATGAATTCGGTGTCCTGCACCTTCGCTGTTTTCAGCGTTCGACATTACTGGTTCGATATTATAACATTCAAACTTTATAAAATTCAATGTTATAATATAGATCTGATTTTGACACCAGGTTTCCGTCTCAGTGAGACCCTTCTGGAGGATGTATGTATCAGCCGGAGAGTCATTTATGGCCCCCAGTTTGCAGTCATCTGTGAACTTGGTCAGCCATAGTCCTACTGTGCTTGCTTGTACCTCTGAGAAGTATATACCGAACAGGAGGAGTCCCAGGACTTAGCCCTGGGGGACACCACTTGTAACCAGTTTAGAGTAAGAGCTAGAGCCTGCAACTCTCACCATGTTGGTTCTATCTGTGAGCCAGTTGGCAACCCATCTCATGACATAGGAGTTTATTTTCAGGCTGGTGAGCTTGTTTATAATACCAGAATGAGGAATGGTGTCAAAAGCCTTTATGAGATCTAGGTAGGCTGTGTGGACCTCCTTTCCCTCATCTAAAGCCTTGGTAACTGTCTCAAAGAAGTCCACCAGGTTTAGGAGGCATGATCTGCCCTTAACATAGCCAAACTGGGTAGGGTCCAATGTTTGGAGGTTCCCAATGTCTCTGTTAATGAGTTCCATGATGATGCGCTCCATAGCCTTGCTGACCAGGCTAGTTAGGCTTATAGGGCAATAGTTCCCAGGGTCCGTTGTGGCTCCACCTTTGTGGTGCGGGATAACTGTTGCTGTGCACCACTCAATGGGTACATAGCCTGTAGAGAGGCTGAGTTTGAACAGTGTGTTTAGGTGAGGGGTTAGTTCATTTTGGTGTTTGTGTAAGACACAGCCTGGGTCTCCGTCCGGTCCCATTGAAGCTGTGGTTTTGGCTTTGGATAGGGCTGTTTTAACCTGTGTGCCAGTGATTGCCAGGGCTCTACATTCTTCTGGTATGGATATGGGCCCTTTAGGGGGTGGGGGTGGGGGTGGGGTAAAATTTGCATTAAACCTGTCTGCCAGAATGTTGGCAATATCAGTCGGTTCAGTGTATTTTGTGCCATTCTGCACTAACTCAGAGCAGATCTGAGAGTTTCCACTTTGGTTCTTGACATAGCTAAAGAATGCTTTGTGGTTATGTTTGGAGTCCTTGGCAATTTTTTCTTTCGGAGCTAGCCTTGGATGATTTTATGAGGGATCGTAGTTTCTTGCTGATACTGATCAGGGATGTCTTTCCTTCTTGGGATTTTACTCCTTTCTGTACTAGTTTCCTCCTTCTGTTGTATAGCTTGTTTATGGCACGGGTCCACCAGACTGGTTCCTTTTCCTGGAGGAGTGAGTCTTGGTTTTGTTTGGGATAGCATGATCCATGCATTCTTGCAGGTGCTCATAGAGTGCCTTTGTAAGGGATTCAGCAGCTTGGACAGCATTGCTCTTTATCATGGGGCTGTGAACCTTTGTACCTCAGTCTTAAGTAACGTGAAGTTTGCTTTTGAAAAGTTTTTCACGGTGGTTTTATTGATTGAGGGTGGGGGTGGAATGTGGCTATCCAGAGTGATTAGTCTATGGTCTGATCTAACCAGGGAGGGGTTGACCTCTGGTGTAGAACACTGGTCGCCCATGTTGGTGATGACCAGGTCCAATATGTTGTCATCTCTAGTAGGGGTGCTGACCAGTTGATCCAAGGTGTTCATGTTTATAAATTCTAGGAAGCATTGGGCAAGGGAGTTAGTACTTGAATCGTTCTCCCAGTTAATGTTTGGGTAATTGAAATCACCTAATATTAGGGTGTTTGGTAGGACCTTCATATTTTCCAGTGTCTCCAGAAACGCGAAATGGGGGTCTTGGGTCATGGTGGGTGATCTGTAGCAAGCTACAGTTTGAACTGCAGTTTTGCCCATTGTTAGTTGCACATGGATGATCTCTGAGGCATTGTGCTGTGCCACTAACCTGGAGGTGTGGGCATCCTTGATAAATATGGATCCACCTCCGCCTTTTGTATTTCGGTCTAGGTTCTGTGGCCGAAAAGTATGGTGTGAGTTATAGCCTGGTAGTGCTGGAGTTCTCTCTGGAGCCTTAAACCAGGTTTCTGTTACTGCACAGATATTGATGTTCTCCATACTGAGGAATGCCTCGAGTGCATGCATTTTGAGGTTTAGACTTATGGCGTTGAGTAGCATTACCCTTAGTTTTTGGTTACTTGTGCTATTTACAGTGGTGGGTTTGTCTTCTGAGCCTTGCCTAAAAAAGGCACTATGGGGGTGGCAAAAGCCTTGGCCAGTATTTGAAAGCCTAGGGGTGACAGCTGCAAGCCATCTCTTGCAAAGCAACGTGGCTTGTCGAGCATGTCATCCCAAGCGGACAGATACTGTATCCCCTTTGAATAACACCAGAAACTTAGCCAATTGTTGAAATTGATAATTTTTTCTTTATACTGTGGCATCATTCTTGAAGGGCAGGATGCTACTCAGGGTCAGGGTCATACTGGCTTGGGCTATGTGATCAGAGAGCTCTTCCATATCTCTTTTCATGTAGTCCAGGGAGGTACGTCTTAGATCATTCACACCAACATGGACAATGACAGAGTCGCATTTGTACTTGTTCTGGAGCGACCTGAGTGCTTGTGTTATGTGGCAGATCCTGGTGCCTGACAGGAGCTAACTGTAAGCTT
This sequence comes from Protopterus annectens, assembly GCF_019279795.1. Lineage (NCBI taxonomy): Eukaryota > Metazoa > Chordata > Ceratodontiformes > Protopteridae > Protopterus > Protopterus annectens. The sequence continues at coordinate 1,360,116,152 of NC_056733.1, read as the reverse complement.
CTCCTTGTCCAGCCTAGTTATTGGGACATCAGTGTGCCTGACTATAGAGTCACCTATCACTAGTGTCTTGGGTATGTTATTTTGCCTTAAGAGCTGTGATTGCATGGCACAGCGGTTATGTGAAGTACGTGTTTCATGGTTTGTGATGGGGTGTGGAAGTTGCTTGAATGTCTGGTTTGGAGGTCTCTGTTGCTTTTGCAGATTTTTATTTAGAGAATCCGAGTATGTTTTTGTGTATTTATGTGTGTTATTTGCCGGTGTTGGTTTAGTAGATCAATGTGAGACTAGTGGTGTGTTGCAAGTATTTTCCTTCTCCTCTTGATGGTCAGTTCCAGTCTTGGGTTATGAGAGCTTTGCCTCCAGTTTGGCTGTATAATTGCATCTCTTGCATATATTAGTGTTTGGTGGTAGGAGGAGAGGATTGTCTGTGTACATGAGGCAGTTGTAACATTGCCTCAAAATGCCCAAATTCACCAGTTGGACTGGAGAGTACACCAGAAACTGCCTTTTGGACATGCCTGAATAGGTAAAGTGAGCTGTTTTACTGATTGGCTGGTAGGGACGAATAGAGAGCCTTGTCCTTCTGGGCAGTATAGGGGGGGGTCTAGTGCTACGGTTAATTAGTGCTTGCTATGAGTTTTGAGCAAGTGCTGGGCTGTGAAATGAATGGTTTGAGTGCTTAAGTTGAATGTTTGTCTAGTTCCAAAGGAAAAATTGAAGAGTAGACTTTGTGGAGCTGGGAATAGTTTAACCCTAGCTAACCGGCTCTATCTGGCATGCAAAACTGTGCAAATGCAGTTTTTATAGCAGGGATATGAAAGAGATAGAAATTAGCCCAAAATGGCCAATAAACTACTAACTTCTGGGCTGAAACCACTCCTCCAGGGACAGATAGGCTGCTCAAAGCTCACTCTCTCACAGGTGAACAGAGAAACTTCCTTCTTTCCAAGTAAGGTATGGGCAACGCAGAAACTTGTAACACAGATCTGAATTCAGCAGTAACCTGAAAACTGGACTATACTAGTTTAGAAAGGTGGGAAACAAGTATATATATATATTTTTTTTTTTCAGAAAATAAAGCAGATACACTAAAAAAAACACTTTAAATGCACATAAATGGCTATTGCACTTTAGTGTGCAGCCTACAACAGTTAAACAGATTATTTAAACACAAAAATGGCTTAGTTCAAGTGCAGGCAGAAAATAAGTACAATATATAGCAGAAACAAGCTTTTTAAATTACAGAAATGCTAAAAAAAATGGCATTTTAGGTGGAATTAGTTAAAGACAGCAAGAAAATGCAGAAAAATGATACTTAATCACTTCAAATTTTCTCTTTTGTCTCTCTGCTGCTGTAGAACACTGCAGGACACTTGGCAGGCACTCGCTGAGCTGAATAGAAGTGCAAAAAAATGCGCAAATGTGGTTTTTATAGCAGGGAAATGAAAGCGAAAGAGAAAGAAATTAGCCCAAAATGGACAATAAACTACTAACTTCTGGGCTACAGCAAACAAGGCACACAAATTTCAGAAAGAAACAGTTCAAATAAGCAGGCACAATAAGCCTTTAACCAGAAATTCCCAGCTCAGAAGGGCAGGATCTAGCCTCTCCTCCCAAAAGAGTGCAGACCGCAAACTTTTTTAATGTAAAATAACTGGCCTGAAGCCCAAGTGCTTAAACCAGAACTAATGCGCTTTTAGAATAACAGACACTGAGCATTCAATCAGCAATTCCCAACTTAGAAGGATGTAATCTACCTGTCCTGCCACAACAATGCAGTGTACAAATCTTAATGTAAAACAACTGGTCTGTAGCCAAGTGCTTAAACCAAAAGGCTTAAAATAACAGTTACAATTTAATCAGGCTACTACAAAGCAATAATAACTGCAGCAGAATAATACAACTGAGTACTTTTAAGAAGAAGCACAAGCAAAATAAGGTAATAAAGTGGGAAGAAACACAATTACAGTAAAATCAGATGAATAAAGTGCAATTTTTTATAACAATGCAATTTGAGGGTCTTACCCCTTGAATAAAGACTTTTTTGAGTGTGTGTGCATGTGTGTGTGTGTGTGTGTGTGTGTGTGTGTGTGTGTGTGTGTGTGTGTGTGTGTGTGTGTGTTTAATTCTATAGTCAGAAATGTTAGTGTTTTTCCAGGACTTGTACATTAACATGCGGAATAGTCATAGAAGTTTGTTCACCATTTTGTTTTTTTTTTAACTGTGCCACTCTTAGAAGTCAATGAAAAATACTGTGTAGACCAACTTTGGTTTCAGGTTCAGATTATGCATGGTTATGAGGATATCTACTGTTGCCATAGAATTAAGTAAGACAAAATTATTCTCTGCATTAAGCTGCAAATATAAGTTAGTTATGATACTTAGTGTAGTTTTAACACTGCAGTTTCCCTGGGAGATGTCACAAAAGTACATTATAGCTTGGCAAGGTATGCTTCAGAAAAGTGTTTTAAAAGCCTCAGAGTAAGACTAATAATCATAGATTTATAGGCAAGTACTAGGCTAACTGCACTTGCAGTCCATTTTAAGTGTAACCAAGTTCTCCATTGGTCTGTAAGTTAACATATTCCATTAGGTTTTAGATTGGTCTTACCCATTTCATGGTTGATAATTATGTATTTTCCCGACTAAGAATAAATTAGATCATCCTGTATATAATTTGAGGAGACGCATGCATGTAGCTGTCTCTGTCCATTAGTAGTACAAGGTACAGTCCTACGGTATTTTTTTTTATTACTCATCCATAATCCAAGTTTTACTTGAATACAGACAAGGATCAGCTTTGTTTTATGTGGAAGAGTCTGTTCCACAGCAACACTGTTCTCTATGAGATATACTGGCCTCTCCAAACCATTCTGTTGATGTGGCAGAACAAGATTAGATCCATTGGCCACATACATGGGTTAAGTGTAGAATCATCCTTACACATCTGTGGGAGTCTATTTAACTTACAGTCTGCTCCTTGTGTTTTTGTGTTTTTAAAATGCATATTTTCAGCTTTTGAATTACCTAACACTGAATAAAGACAGATACTGTTTGAATTATTCATTTGAGACATGAAATATGCTGCAATATGCAGAATTATTTGATAAAAACAGGATTTTTTTCTGATATCATAAATGTAGTAGTATTTCCTGTGATCAAACTATGTTTCAGAACTCGTCTGTTGTATATGTCATACATAATATTTGGCAATTAAACTATTTTTTTGATGCAGTGTTGGTGAACCATATGCTTTTACTGGTACAGCTGGTCATTTAAAGTACTTTGAATATATCACTTTTCTTACTTAACCTGCCTTTTGTCAAACAAGGCATGGCTTCTTTCAGATGTGTTACTGGTGAATCATATTTTAGTTGTGTTGTATGGAATTTATCTTTATAGTACATTGGACATATAAGATAGGCATTATTTTCTTCCTTCTTAATCTGAGCGACTTCATTAATTTGTCCACAGGGAAATTACACCCCTGGACAGCCACTCTGTTAAGCTGACAAGTATTTAGTGTCTCTTCTTGCTGTCTATATATAGTATCACCTAAAATTACTACTGTTGTCAACCTGCATGCTACAATTTTTAATATTGTAATACATATTTCTTGTAACTATCCCTGACAAGTCAGTGTTACAGTCAAAGGCACAGGAGTTTATATGTCTTTGCTTGTCTGTTTTTTACTGTTATAGAAATACTTTCAGTGACTATTTCAGAAGACAGGCTATGTTTAGTACCGTACCATATATGTCTAACTGCAAGAAGTTAATCGCTGCCTAGAATTGTTAGTAATGTCATAGGCATAAGCATTTTGCACAAACAATTCTGTGTTAAACTGCTCTACTTTCTAAAATGAACTTACTCATTTACCTACTAGCAAATTTCTTCACTATCCTGTACTTTCCATACGTACCCTGAAGTCCTTACAAAGGTGCTTCTTAAGCATTTGCCAAAGGACCTCAAGGAACAGTGCTGAAGGCAGGGGTATATTTTCCTAATCTCTACATTACTCTACAGTATTAAGCACAGTTTAAGTTTAAATGTTTTCCCTTCATCTGCCAACTATGTCTTAACTCTGTCAATTTTCTTCTCTTTTAGCTAAATATTTATGTAATGCATCACCATCCATTGTCTTGAAAACCTTACCAATATATTCAGTGAGACCAGTTATCTACAACCAAGAACTCCCCTGCCAGCAGAAAGGAACACTTAAAGTATGATTAATGTTTAACTCATAATCAAATGCTACTGATGTATACTCTTTTTAATGTACCTAGCTATATTACAGTGTGCACACTGCTAGAAGGATTCAGCCCCTTCCAGTAAAACTAAATCAATATTTTTTTCACCAAATAGTAGCTTAACTAACACTATCATATCCTGTTAATAAACATTAAGAAAATGTACTGCTTTAGCGCCTTTGTTCTAACAGTAACATCTAGTACTACGTGGGAAGTGTATATACTTGTGTTACAGTCTCTAAAAATGTTTATAGGTCAGTCTCCTAATTTCTGTCAAGCTTAGTAAGGCAGTTTATCTTAGTATACTGGCTAACAAGGTACTTTCTGCTGCTAACATAAACATTGACACAAAATGCACTTTGCTTGTGGTAGATTAATATCTGTAATATTGCCTTAATAAGCCTATCTTACTTCTAAATGCAGCTCCACTGATTGTTTCTCTTGAAAATACAGTGTGTGTGTGGACCCCATTCTGGTTCACCCTCACTCTGCTCAGATTCCATTACACTCCCCTACCCAATACCCTACCCTAGCAAACCCCTGATTCACACCCATCTCAGATACACCTGCTTTTATACTTCCTAATATACTCTCACCTCTCATAATTAAAATAACAGTCCCTAGCAACCCATTCCTATCCTCCAACATTATTAAGACATTTACCCTGTCTAATACTCTTGCAACCACTGATAATATACTGTAACCACCCTAAACATGTACTATGCAATGACCTAAGAATCTGACACTATAACAAACACTACCCCCACTATTATGAAGTACATAAGAGAACTTACATTTCTTTCAAGAGAAAACTTTCTTTTGCAACCGCCATAACACTACTCCTCCTTCTCACACACATCACAATCTCACATCACACTTACATCCACCCAGTTTCTCTCACACAAATTTACAACTGCAACAGTTCTCTAAAACACTATATTTTTAACCATATTCCTTGAACTATATCCACACTCACTACTAAATACATGTACCTTTAAAAACTTAAAGCTGAGTAAGTCATCATCCTCCACCTATGTATATATGCATAAAAAGGATCGATTTTTTTTTCTATACATATCTACATACCATAATTAAGCTGTTCCAAAGTGGGGACATTCACCTCAAACCTGGCCTAAGCACCAATATACAGTCAGAACCAATCAAACCCGTTTCAGAATGACATAACTCCTCTCCCAAACCACAACTCACTTTACAACTTGTTTGTTATAAACATCAATTTTCATAACATATGCAGCAAGACCAGTGATCTTCTACAGCCCTCTCTCACTACAACCCTGATATACCTATAGATACTGAAACCTAGCTAAAGCCAGAAATAACTAGAAAAAAAAAAACTCCCCTTGGATATAACATAATCAGGTCAGATGAACTAAAAAAGGGGAGATTGACTAGCAATATTGTTTTTGAAAACACACTAGAAGTAATCCAACATCCTCAAACTTCCTCAAAATTTCAAAACATTGAAATTCCCATTACCAGACTCTCATACTCAATAACAGTAAATCAGTTTGCCTTATAGCACTATACACCCCCCCCCCCGAAAACAATTTAGCCACAATTGAAGAAGTCTTTCTGTGGCTGTGTCAGAATATAAAAAAGAGACCATAATCTTAGGTGATATAAACACTAAACGCCAACAAACAACAAATACCTCACCTGACCCAAACTTATTCTGATTCTCATAACTATTAAACATCACTACCAGGATGTACAAAATGTCTAACAAAGAAACTAAGCTCAGATTCCTTCAAATAAGCTCCACAACATCAATGCCACCAGAACCTTAGCAGTTAGTATTAGTGACTATCTACCCAACTATTCTCTCATACAGAGGCTAAACTTTCCAAAGCCAGTAACATACAAACAAGTCCATAATCTTCAGAATTTCAACCCTGAATGCTTTATAACAACTCTAAAGCAATATAACTGGAAATGTCTCAAAACATTACCACTAGATGAAGCAGCTACTCATTTTATTCATATCTTCCTAATCAATCTAAATAAGCAGGCCCCACAAAGAAACAAAAAAGTAAAATCCATTCCAGCACCCTGGCTAACAAAGACTACCAAGCAACTACTAATAAATAGAGACTGTGTCTGGAAAAACATATACAAAAAATAAAACTAAGTTAATACTACAGGATTATAGATATCTCAGAAATCTCTCTCTCTCTCTCTCTCACACACACACACACACACACACACACACACACACACACACACACACACACACACACACACAAAAATACATAATGACAAGAAAGAATATTTTGCATACCTACAAAATACCTAACAAAATAACCCCAAACTGTTTTGGAAGACCTTAAAATTACTGCTCAACCCTTGGCAACCCTCAATTGCCCAGCCCACCACAACCTTTAAATACCCAGGTAATACAGCATCTCAAAACAAAAACAAATATGACTCCAAAAGTAAATGGTCCACTCAACAATTCAAAAGTAACACAAATGCAAAGAGTGAGACCAACTCATGTTCCAGGGCTAAACATATTTAATAAAATGGAATATAAAATAATAAAAGTTGGTGAGCACTTTCACAACATAAACAGTTGCTTATCCAACACTTAAAAATGTGATTGGAGAGATACCCAGGTTTAAGTATAAAAATAAAAGGAACATCAAGAGTATGTTATGTTACCCCCAAAATATTGCCAATATTGGTTTTGCTGGTATGGAACCAGGTCTTAATCCCTGCAATGCTTGTAGCTACTGTCAGTGTATATCTACAGCTAATGTATTTGTGCACCCTGATAGTAGTCAAGCATATAATTTCAGAGTACTGGTGAGTTGTCACACCTGTCATTTAGTTTATCTTGCTACCTCCCAGGTATGTGGGTCATTTTATGTTGGTAAAATGGATAGACTGTTGAAAGATTGCATTGGAGAACACATATTTGATAAGGATTAATTCTACTACTAATGCATTTTCTAAACATATTCTTGACACTGATGAAACTCACTTTTTATGTTTAATGTTTTAAAGGTTATCAAAGTGAATATCAGACAAGGTGATATTTGAAACAAAACTAAAAGTGCTGAGGCACAATGGATTACTAAACTTAGAGCAGATAGGAGTAAGGGCTTGAATGCTAAGGTCCCTTTGAAACCATTTCTAAAAGCCAGGGGGCTACAACATAGCAATACAGCTATGTAGAAGTGGTCCATTGGTCGAATTTTTACCTTTTATATAAGAGGCCTGGGTTTGATTCTGGGCTAAGCTGAGTTTTAAATTTTTAGTACTGATCACACATATTTCTTAAATATGGTGGAAATATTTTAGAAGGGAGTGTTTATTGTAGGGAGAAGACAATATGCAATTGTTATTAACTAAATGATTTTAGTCTGGATTGTTTGATTAGTTTGGCACTATATTATATGTTCATAATTGTGGAACATGACTGGCCACATGTCTACACTAAGTAAAGCCTGAATGGCTATAATCTGATTAGGAACTTTACAACATGACTTGTTATATCATTTTTCACCTGTGGTTATGACTAATAGAAAATTCATTGTGAGGAACCTATACAATTGGCTATAATAGTACACTAAGTGGAATCTGAGTGGCTGTATTACTATGTTCTAAGCCACTAAATGGTTAACAAATGTGTACTGAGATTGGTTACAATGTTATATTAAGCCATCCATTATTGGTGGTAACGTTTTACTTCAAGTTTTCTCTGACTGGTCATATTGTTACATCTAGTGAAATTTGAATGGCCATCAGATGGATGGTAAATGTGTAACATGATTGGTTATAGTGCTTTGTCAAGCTTCTTAATGATTGGTGACACTGTCTTATTTAAATGTTTCACTAAAGTGTAATATTAAATCAGTCTGATTATGTAACTGTTTACGTTGTGAAAGCACTCATCAACTTTTATTGTTTTTATATTCTATTGTATTAAATATTTTTAGGCCTGTAATGTGCGTTGGTCTCATTCTTTGCATGTTTTTGTTGTTTTGAACTCAGTTCAATGCCCACTTTGTAAATTCTATCTTATCACTAACAAAACAAAACTCCACCTCACCCCTCACTATTCTACATCCCCTGCCAACAACAACATACACTTTAAACTTGATAGTGTACCCAAGTCAGCAATAAAAAATGCCTACTAAAAATGAAATCAACCATCTTGGCAGATGAATTACCAGCCAAGTATCTCAAATTAGTAGCAGAAGCTATAGCATTCCCAGTCTACATATTCATTCAATAGATCCTAAAAGAAAACCATGTCTCCAACATCCGGAAATCTCATGCATCATACTTCTACATAAAGATTAAAAATTCTATTGAACTAATAAACCACTGTCCAGTTGCCATCCTCCCAACCCTATACAAGATATTAGAAAAATGTATCCACACCCAGTTGCTCAAATGCCTCACCAAACTTAACATACTGTCATTGACTCAACATGGCTTTTGGTCTAATCATAGCTCCACTACTGCCTTTTAAACTTTACAAACACAGTTAACCAAGTCTGACACAATGGTAACTTAGCCTCAAAAGTCCCTTTAGACCTATACAAAGCATTCAGTATTGCCTCACAACAAAAACTCTTTGAGGAACTAGTATCTCTAGGCCTCAGTACCACATCACTGACCTGGTTCCATAGCTACTTAACCACTAGGAAGCAACCTGTGAAATGGCAACAAGACTATAATAATTTCCTCATAGTCACAGTCACTATCCCTCAGGGATCAGTTTTAGGGCACCTACTTTGTAATATCTTTATCAATAATCTACACTCTGCCACTAAACAAGCTACTGTGGCACAATATACAGATGATGACAATTTCTTTTGCTCAGCCAAAAAAGTAGCCTCTCTGCAAGAAAACCCCCAAAAGGACTTTTAGGCATAGAATCCTGACTAGATAGCTGATGTCTTTCACCCCTAAAAACTAGTAAAACCAAAACCAATCTTGTCATATCCTATCAGCCAACAAAACAAAAATAGAATATGTCACACAGACAAAACTCCCTGGTTTAATGTTTAATGGTAATCTCAGATATGACCAGCACCTATTCATACTCATCAAAAAAAAAAAAAACTGGAGACTACAAGGCTAAGAAATTTCTTACTAATAACTCCAGAAAACATAACACAAACATACTTACTTCCATCCCCTTTCTATGCCTCATCCATCTTAAAGTTTAACTTAAACACGAAAAATAAACTAGAGGCAGCCTATAACAAAAATGTAAAATTTGCTACAGCTAATCCTTAAAAAACAACATTGCATAGCACTAAAAAGCCTTTATTGGCCAGAACTACTATCAACTTATTACAGACTATAAACTAATAAACTTAACAGAAAAATATCCAGCTCTACAAGGAATACTACTGTCCTATACCACTAATCAAGCCCTGTGATTCATCAACAAAACTTTTCAATCAATCACAAAATCAAATAGTGCAGGAGACTCACTATACTCTAACCAGGTATCAAAAATCTGGAAACAAATTGCCCCTGAAGTAAGATAGGTAGACACACTGCATGTCTTCAAAACATCACTAAAGAAACACCTGATAAATTACTGACTTTGCTCATACAGTACCCAGGCTACACCCCCCACCGTATTGAAGCTAAACTCCACCTTCAAAGTCGCACTTCATTTACTTAATCTTTCTGTACCCTAATGTTATATATGTAACTTTATATCTCTGTCTCTAAGAAATCTCACTGTATATTCTCCCACTACTGTCATTTATACCATTCTTCTAAAGACTGCCACCCTCTACCTACTGTCTTTCTACAAAACCTTCAATTCCCAGGTAACTAACATCACCTCTGTTTCCTTTAATACAGATATATATATATATATATATATATATATATATATATATATATATATATATATGTATAAAAAAACTTCTCTTAAGTTCTACCTCCTGATAAATCTTTTGCTGTCTTTGCTAGCTTTCTCTGTATTTCCATCTGATAAGCACATTACATAATAACTTCCATTGTCTATCTGTGTAATTTCTCTGTCATCAGCTACTTCATGAAGAAAAAAAGTATTTCCTTAAATTCGTAGGCTACTATATGCTGCATAATAATGTGTTCAGATGTATTCATATAATTGTGTTTTCACGTAAACTCAATGGATTTTACAAAATGTCATTTTTTTTGTCTTTAAATGCACTTGCCCAATATGTGGGGCTTTTCTCCCTGAGCCTCCACTGAAAATGGGGTCTAAACCCCAGTTGTAACTTCCTGGTAAACAAAGAGAAATACAATCGATAATAAATAAATATTCCTGATGCCATTTTGTTTGTTAATGTATAGTAGGTCTCTTAGTATTGGGTCGGAGGGTGCCTTGTATGCAGTGTCTAGGATAACAAGTATAGTGACAAGGGTTTGAGATGGTCTGTGTGGGACATATTATTTAGGTCTTGCACCCGTTTAGTAAAGTATCTCTGTGGGTGTTTCTGTTGTTTCATTTGTCTGGACATGTATATGTGAAAGGGAGCACAGTACTTAATGATTTGACTAATGAAGGCTCTATGGGGGAGAGGCAATGACATCTCTAGATTTAGCCATAATCCCTCTGTTTATAAACTGTGCAATGAGGGATGAATTGCTTAAGATAGTAGACACATGTTGGTCAAATGTTAGGTCACTATCCACATAAATTCCCAAATCCCTAATGACTGGGTATACTCTCAGGTGTGTACTACCACAGTGGTAGTTCCCTGTAAAGAATATGATAATGCATTTTTGACATTTAGCTTCAGTTCTTTATTCTGGTCCCAGTTATTTGTTTGGGACAATCCTTCCAGTAGAATGGCTAAGTTATTTGGGGGATTCAGTAACTCCACCTAGCTTTCAGTCATCTGTAAACTTAGTTAGCCAGAGCCATTTGGTATTGTCTTTTACTTCCAAACCATTAAACGAACAAAACTCCAGGCAAGGAAAACTAGATCCACTCTGTTTTATTAAGCACTTATGACTTCTTCAGACAAGTTTCAATGTACAGCCTTCAGCATTTATATCCATCATTTAACAAATAATTAATGAATAAACCAATTATCTAATTAGATGATTTCTTACAATTTAAAAGGGTAAAAGCAAGTGTTATTGTCTTTTACTTCAGAGAAGTAGATGAAAACAGGAGAAGTCACAGCACAGAACACTGGGGGACTCCACTGATGACTGATCTTTTTGTGGAGGTGACTTCCCCCATTTTGATGTCCTGCATCCTGCCTGTAAGCAAGTTGGCATACATCTGAGGTTTATTGATTGAATCCCAGATCTGATACTAAACTGCAGCAAAACATTCTACAATGGATTTCCTAGTCAAGAAGCTGTAAACCTGTTACATAGTATGGTTTGGGGTGAATTTTCTCATGCTTGGGAGAATTAAAGAAACAGACCTCAACAGTTACCTCAGCAAGTTCTCTAAGTTCACAGAGAGCTGTATTCAGATTCTTGTTGCATATTGTCTGGTAGTGTCCATAACACACAGCTCAATACAAAACTGAAATCATGTTATCACTTCACTTTTGTTGACTTGTATTAGAAAGAAACAGTTTGTGCTAATGAATTTTTAAAAGCTGTATCTTTAAGGTAAAACGAAAGCCCCAGAACTTGTATTTTGCCTATGGCTATCTAACTACATATATCCATGAAGCAGTCTGATGAGAGTCTTGATTTCATGGCACTGTAGATGATTTGATATATTTAAGACAAAAATTAAATGTTATGTATGATGAAATAAGGGAAAAGTGTATACACAGAAGAACACGTGGTATTCTGAGCAATTATATCCTTCCAGCCTCACCTCACTGAATTTATCAGTTCATCTGCTTGGATAATATATCACTGAAGCAGATAAATGCAGACGGCTTACTATTTGACCTTTCTATGTCTCTGTGATTATTATCCAAATGACAACAAAATAACTTGAAACAAATCAGTTGTAGTTTTTGAATCATTGTGGGACATCATGCTGGATGTCAGACTTTAAAAAATGTTACTGCTGTAAAGTATCCATAAATAATAATCTAGCAACTCAAAGTGCAATTATTGACATGCAGGTGTCTTGGTTACAGCAGCTCTCTTGCTATAGTACCTCATATGAACTTAGTAATCAAATGCTTATATTTTGCTTTTGTATTAACTGCTACTTAATGTGTGCAAGGAATAGGATAACCATATTACTTTTGATTTGTTGATTGTTCTCTTGACAAGCCCAGTTAGCATTTGTACAATAATCAATGCGGTTTTACAGATTAGTAAGATTAATGTAGGTATAATTAAGACTGTTATCAATACATTGTATTATGATCTTAATATGGTTTGGTGTTAGCAGGTAAATCAAGGAAAAACATTCATTTTGAATAATAACTAGGTCATTTTTTATGATTTATTGATTAGGCTGTTTGGAGGAAAGCTTGTTACTTGCCTCATAATGATATCTGTGCATCACCTGTGACTTCTGATAATATATTAGCATGCAAAGTGCAATTGAATAAGTTGAAGTAATGACTTAAATAATAATACCTTTTAACAAAGGTGTATGCTTTCATTTCCTGTATACATTTTGCACTCTTGTGATGGCCATTAAACACTCTGAAATAACATAAGTCAGCTGTAAATTGAGAATCCCTAATATCGGTTCAAACAATAGATTTTTGGATTAAAACAAAATGAAAGTTAAGCTGTCCATTTTTTAGGGCTTAGATACCTTCATAATGTTTCCAGGAACATTCCATCTATCAGCATATTATGTCTGCCCTACACAATTTATCACTGTACACCTTTGGCCATACATAACTACCAGAGCAGTTACGAGATAAATGTAACAGCTATGATAACACTGCCACATTAGTATGCTCAAGAAAACTGATAACCTAGGGTAACAAGTGACATCTTGCTCAAACAGGAGTTTGATGCACAGGTTGTTGTAATGCATCAGTAACATTGCCTTCTGAAAGAAAAAGTATTGCATATAATGTAAATCAATTTTGTCTCTAAACAGCAGCAGGATCAACGTTAAATACAAGATGAGAGTTTTCTCTATTTCTAAACACTCATCAGAAATGAAAATCTAGCATGTGCAAATGAACAGTTGTGAAAACACCACAGCAGATCCAAGCTAATTACTTAAACAAAGTATTCTGGTGTAAATAAGGGTCTTAAAATAAGTAGCAGCAAAGATTTTGCCAGCAGCAGTCATCATTCACTTTCCTCTACTATGAATTTTCATTACACCTTAATATTAGACATACATGAGAATTCAGAAAGGATTGCACAGCTGCTGGCAGTAAGAGCTGCAGGCAAACCTCACTATTCCACAATTGCAGAAAATGAGATTCACAGGCATGCTAACCACAATGAGGAAAGATCTCATTAAACACTAAATTGCATGTCTTTGAATTTCTCATAATTACTTCAAGTGAAAAACAGCACTTCCCTGTGGTAAGCACCAGTGGTGGTCCATGCATCGTGTTGGCAGAGGCGATCCTCTCATTCAGTCTCCAAAGTGTGCACTCATGCACACATACACACACACACACACACACACACACACACACACACACACACACACACACACACACACACTGATATACCTCGTAAGAGTCCTTGAGATGATAGCAATCCATAATATATCTTCTTATTTTTGTCCCTCCCTTCATAAATCACAGAATCTTGCAGTTAATAAATAATGCCAGACATTATAGTTTCATTACTCACATTGTTCAAAAAGTCCATTGTGATGGTAGCCCCACTGCTGTATTAACTTAGTTGAGTCTATAAAACAATGTAAAAATTCTCCCAGATGTTGTCTAGTGTTCCTCCTAGATCTGTCCTAAAGCCCCCCTCAACACATACTCATGGGCACACCTCCATTCCCCTCAACTGTCCCTGATTTTACAGAAACACTTCTGATGCTGTCTCTTAAACATGTCCTATCCTTTCTAACTCAAAACTATTGCAATAAGTAAATAATGCCAGAGATTACAGACAATAAAGTTTCATATTTCTTATTAGCTAAAAAATAGAGATAAACAGTACCCTCTTGGTTAGTATAGCAGGACAAGTCTCCTGCTTAACAAGCTGCTTTTTGGTGCAGTGTTAAAAACTCATTCCATTTACTTTAGTTTTTTTTTTTTTTTTTTTTTTTGTATAAGACTTAAGGAAGTATGTTAGTAGCATTTTTCATATCTAGTAGTGCTAAAGCAAACTAACACTCTGCTAAAAATCTGTTTGTGGGTGCCAAGGATGTAGGGTTTGAATTCTTTTATGTGCCTTTAAGGCACAATATAAAGACTATCCTTGGTGTAAAGTGTCCCCCCTGTGGCACATCTTTCATGTGTAAAAGCTTGTTGTCCTACCCTTTTAAGTTATACTAGGATATAATATAAAGAGTTTCCCTGGTGTCTAGTGCAATTCTCTGACTTACATATTTTTGTACTGCAAATCTTGCTTTCTTACCATTTTATGGCCTTTAGGACATGATACAAAGGGTATCCCTGGTGTCTACTGATTCCCTCACCCCAAAACGTTTGTGTTGCAAATCACTCTGTCTTACCTTTCTACGTGTCATTAGGATACCATATAAATACTATATTACAGAAACGTAAATTTAAAGGAAGAATGGGAAGGAATCTGTGGGGTTAAGTATTCAAAAATGTGCAGAAAGTTTAGGATTTGTGCATGGATGTGGTTACTTGGCTTCATAACTAACTACTTGGCAGGCATTCTAGGAGACTATAAAGGGGCGTATGCACTATTCCCCATTCCTCCAAGGCACCATCTGCATAAATGACTTTCATGACATCAGAAAGTAAGCAGACGAAGGAGAAAAGAATCAGATCTCATGCCACTGACACAAGAAGCAGCTCATTATCACATTGAAGCTTTACTCCTCTGTGCTAACCGTCGAAAGAAACATGCCACCCCTTGGGGATTTGAACTTACAGTCTTCATAACCTACAGTGGCAAAGTCACTTTATTTACATGCTGAGTTACAGAAGCTATTTATGTATGAAATTCCCCTAGAAAACATCAGAAGATTCTTCGTCGGTAGACAGTAAATGTGACACTGAAGTAAGAGGAAATTAAGAACATCTTTGTTGGCAATGTAACAAATTCCCTGAGTTTAAACAGAAATATTGGGAGGCATTAGCGACTAAATACATGATTATTCTGAGCTAGTATATAGGAACCAAACCTCTTAAGTATAGAATGCCTTACTAAGTTTAATGCTAAAGCAATTATAAGAAAATGGTAGTCAAATTTTAAACTAACTAAAGGAAGTATTGCAAAAGAGATAAAATAATTGTAGGTGGAATTTGTAGAAAAGTGAAGAAGCAAATTTCACAGAAATAAATGGAATTTCTGGAAGTAAAATATTTAAAACAATATTCAAGAAGAGTAGGGAGGTTTAAGGTAAGTCAGGAACGGATCAAGTTAGGCAGTGTTGTAGTTAATGAAAATTACATGATGTTATTGATGTGCACTCACTGTTATTACTGTTTGTTTTCTTTTACGTAGACTCATGTTATAACTTAGAATGAAATAATTTTATAAAGATATTTAAAAAATATGCACAGATCCTTTTGTAATAATTGCTAACAGCATACATCTCCATTAAGAATAGCCTTTTATTTCAAGGCACAACTAGTTAAGAGCTATATTATTCAACTGGACTCACTTGTTGTGTCTTTCGGCTTTTCCCGATTAGGGGTCGCCACAGCAGAACTCCGGTCCGCTAATGATTGGTAGTTGACTTTTACGTGCCGAGTTACCAGCCCTGATGCACAACCTTCAATGAAGGTACGCCCATTCATGCATGTCTGCACACAGAAGACGCTCTAGCTGAGAATCGAACCGGACAGCATCTTACTGTGAGGCATCTCAAATACTCTGTCTGACAATCTGTCAGGTGAAGTTTCATCAGACCCTATGACAACGTAGATGGAACAGTTCCCTGTATAGGGGCTGAATGATGCCTCTATCTCTGTGTTAACACAACCTTAGAATTAGAATATATAATTAGCAGTAGATGCTTAAAACTATAGTTTTCCAAATGGAGATAACGGGGATTTGCTCCCTGCAAACTTCATTTACTGGAGATTGATGTCCGTGTATGTCTGATAACACTCTTCTCCATTCTATCGCACATCCTCCTTTTGCACTCTTGTCTATGTTTGCTTCTGTGGCACTACTACTTCTTCTACCATCCTACCTTAAGCATACTTCCTTTACTACCTTCCACAAATATTTTGTCCGCATGTACTTATCCTTGTGTTAAAAAATAGATCAGCACACAAGCATTATGACCAGCTGTGCATGTGGGTTTGCATTGGTTAACCTCAAGGCTCATGTTTGATGGCTACATACGACTGTTCCTCCTATTGCTGTGCAAAGGCATCTTGATCCAATATGATCTCCCCGGGAGTCCTTGCTGCAGCCACAACAAAGAATTGTTTATTGTACTCACTTGGCTGAAGTCATGCATTCATAATGAGCCTTTGGGCTAGTTGCACATGTATACTAAACAGTGTCAGGTTGGCTGTGATTGTGGAAGTGACATTTCTGAATCTCAAGGAATGTGTACAAATATTTCATATAATTTAAATAAAGAAATGCAAAAAAGTGAGATTTTTAATTTTTGTTAGAATGCTTTTTATTGAAGTCAGCTTTGTGGTTCTGTCTCTCAGTGGTTCTGTCACACTCCTTGATGCACTGAGATGTCCAGGGTGCTGAAGTACTGTCTATTCCATAATACAGGTGTTACATGTGTTGCTGACTTCCCACCTTTTTTAATTTTTAAGTAAAAATATAAGCAAAAAAAAAGATTTTTTTTTTAAATAAAGAATGCTTTTTATTCAGTCTCTCTAAAAAGTAAAAAATAAGGAAGAACAGTGAATACTTTGTAAAAGAAACACAGACAGGTTGATTTTAGAAAAGCATTCCAGCTTAGTTTTGCCTTTTTCCTGCTACTTCTTCTGATACCTCATTACCACAATCAGCAAGACCAACCTCAAATGCTTTTCTAAAAGCATTCTTTATTAAAAAACTATTTTTGCTTATATTTTTTCTTCCTTTAAATATGTCCATAACACCATGTAATCTGAATAATAATTCTACCAATATGTTTTCTTTATACAAATTGCTACTTGAAAAAATATAACATTTTTGTGTAGATTAAAAAAATATTTAGGCACATAACTTTGTGAGCCTCTAGGACTTAAAGAATGCATTTTAAGTAAATTGTTGCACTTTCGTATATCAGCATCTTCAACATTTTACCTTCTCTTTCTCTGTCTCTTTTTTGCCCATAAATTGGATTTAAGTCTTCACCAAAAATAATCATCCCTTTTAAGTTTTAATCTTGGTTCTAAACAATCCCGTTACTGATTTCATAGGGATGTACTAAGCTATCTGCCCTTATAAACCATTTTAAGTCTAACCAATCTTCCTTTCAAAGGTCAGAGTCATACTCTGTATTTTGTGTCCATGAGGTAAACATCTCAACTGGTATGCTAACCCCAGTCTTTAGCTGGTAAGAGAAGTGTGTGCTTGACAAATATTAATACTCTTTCTCAGTCTATAACATTGAAGTGAAATACTTTAATTTAGTTATTTAAAATGAAAGCCACTTGCCAAGAACTGAGCACTACAACAAAAGTAACTTATACGTGTCTTGCAAATATGCATGTGATCTAATTTGTTCTGACAAAGAAATTCATCAAAGATCTTGTGTTAAGCAAACGTTACAAAATATAGATTTTTATTATCCAATGGACTATGCCCCATGTTTTAAGATAATTCATAAAAATATTCTCATTATATGTTAAAATCTTCATGGCTTATCCCAAACTTTAAACCATATTTTCATTTTTTGGTTTCACCACATTTTAAACAGTCCCACAGATTTACTAATCTTCTGTGCAGGACTAGTCTAGTGCTGCACGGAAGTGGCAGTTTAGGAGGAGGACGGCAGCATGCCATGCATATTAATGAAGGTGTGCTGCCTGAACTCCCAATCCTACATGGAGCGTGTACGAGTGCAGGGGGTGTGACTGAGAGCAGAGCTCTCAGACTAAACACGCCCATGCAATATAGAACAGCAGAAAATGGAAATAAATGAGCGATGCCGCCCATAGTTGTCTGCATATCCCAACCAACAGTCCCCCATGTGTAGAATAGCAGCAGGACATATAAATAAACTAAAGAAAACCCACTATATTTATTTAAATCAGAGTAAAGTTAACCGTAGGTGCATGGGTGTGCCCATCGCTGAGCTACGGTTAAAGCAGCTTAAAAGGCTGAAGAGCATAACAAGGAAGATATAGGCAAATAAAGCAGCATAGCAATATTGTGGAGGGCAGAGCATCTGACTACAAGGTTGGGGAAGCCTGATGACCCATGGGGCGAGATAACGTACATGATGGTTCCTGAGAAGTGGAGAGTGGGCAGTATGTAGTGGTGTGTTTAGACCCAACCTGCACCCGGAGTAAGGAAGAATGCTGAAGAGGATGTGCAGGTTGGGAACTATGGGTATGTAATTATGGGCCTAGCCATGCAAGTGTTGGCTGGAGCGGTTCTATGTGGACTGCCCCAGGGATGTAAGCAATAGTGTACATTGGGCAGAGATGACGCCCAATGAGCAGCCACGCCTGGTACGAGTCCCACTGCAACAAAGACTAGTTTGCATGGCAAACGATGGTATAACCAGATGTATTGTTGAAAACCCACTAAATGACACCAAAGAACACATGGTTGCAGTACTTCACTGTAGACATGTAAGCCGAACTAAGTGGCATCACAAGGTATTATTGCTGTCCTCCCCCCACCCAGGGGTGTAAGTATCCAAACCTACCCCCAAATGCAGGGTATATACACAGCTATCACTGTAGATGAAATGGCCAGCTGTGGACCTTCCAGTCAGCCTTTCTGCATGTCCCTGGACATGTCCTTTACTATCAGCCCCTCTGTATGGCCCAATAACACCATTTACCTATTGATCCCTGTTTCATGACTGGTAATGTTATCAGTCACAAGTAGGTGACACCCTCATCACAACTATATTGGCAGAATCTGGAACCACCAACCCACGTGTATTACCACAGCTGTCCCACACGACATGTGCAAATAACACATGAAGGGAAACCTCAAGCACATCTGGATCACCACCTGCTCACCACCTGGCGAAGTCCACTCCCCACAACTAACACTCCATACTCCTACACCAACTAGTGACACCAACACTTCCTGTCCTGCCTTGCATACAAATCCCAGCATCCTGAAAACCTGCACTACTGCTCCCCCACCAATCAGTCCAATGGTCTACTATACAGTTAAAATGTCCCCCCTCCACCTACCTACCTACACCTTCACTATTTACATCTACTCTACAACACAGGTATGGCATAACTAAACCTAATCCATATACCTGAGTGTGACCTATCCAGAACTGCTAAACTGGAATCCCACTTCACCTTACACTGACCTTCATCAACAGTCATTCCTGACATGTACACCTGACGTAAGCATGTATCATACTGACATGTTAATGAAGTAGTGCGGGGGTATGCAACAGCAAGTGGGATTAAACCTGTTTGGGCAGTGGTAAGCAACGCCCACACTGGTTAAGCAATGTGGAGGCCATCTCATTGTAAGACGCCGTAACCAGAGGTCAGCAAGTCTGAGCCTCGAGCACACTAGCACATGCCTGCCAACACTTCACCCACAGTGCCTTATGCACTCTGTAGACAACAGCTCACGTCGTGCCCAGTAACAAAATGATCAGCACTCCCAGGTTCCACCCTCCACCCTGCACACTATAGTTCAAGTGAGTTACCATGAAGGCATGGCAGATAGACAATCAGCTGCTGTTATCATGAACATAACATCCAGCACAGGCAGTTAACAGTATAGGAAATGTATGTAAGTATGCAGATTAATACCAGCAAACATGTGCACATTGCTCAATCACAGTATTCCGAGCAGTCTATGAGTATCAATGAACAGTGCCTGTCCACACATACTGTGAGAACAGTAGTCTTGCATAATACTGAAGAGAGGAATGAAAAACGGGGCATGCCATGGGGAAGTGTTTCATTCTCGCAACCGGGAGATGAGGCTGATCCAGAGTGTGAGCACACCGCTGCATCTCAGATCCCAGGCAGGATGCTTCTAGTGGGAGAAACAGTGTAGACCAGCAAAGTCTACTCGTGACACAACAACAGGTCTGTCCCTGGTGGGATGAACCAGACTTTGTGGGTCACAAAGATATGTCCACCAGTATCGGAGGAGGATCAAGGGGACTCTCGAACGTATGTGGACTAACCGGATGAAGAGCCTGCAGAAGGTTGCGTCGAGACAGTATAATGGAGGAGTACCGAGACGTGCAGAGAGGGAAATGTGTGGAGGTGTAGTATGGCAGGGCTAGCAACTGGAGAATAGATGGATGCTGTATACGCAGAGTACGGGGGCCAGGGAAAGGGAGCATGGGTATAACATTAAGGTAAACATATGAAAATGAAGCAAAACAGCAATAGTGTAGTTGGCAGAGCATCTGCCTAATGAACAGACATTCCCAGCTTGAGTCCCACTGCAGCACATTCCATTTTCCATGGGAAATCTGTATTTGAACATTTTTTTACATTATTTTTCTGTATAACCTACTAAATAACATTTTAATGTGAATTGGAGTACTGCATTAAATGCACATGTGAAGTGTCCGTGTCATAATGAATAAGGCACTGGTGAGCAGGTTTAAGCACAAATAAGCAGTAGTAAGCATCTATAAACACTAGCAAGCGTGTTTAAATGCATTTGTGCAGGGTTAAGCATTGCCTAGACAGATTAACAAAGTAGAGGCTAACTGAGTGTAAGAAACTGTAACCAGAGGTTACCATTGCTTAGGTCCGCACAAACCCATGCACACCCGCTTACAACTGTTTTAAAGTGCCTTAATCACTCTGTACCCAATGGCCCATGTTCTGCCCAGCAACAAAATAAACAACTTCTGCAAGGCTCAAACTTGGGACCCTGTACGTCACAGTCACAGTAGTTAACCACTAAGTCATCATAGCAATACAAACAAGTGAGGTATCAGCAAACTAATCCTCACCACAGGAAAATCAAACCAAACGTGAACTGAATCTATGTACAGTGTGATGTTGTATAACCTGCAACAGAACATAAATATGTGAACTGGAGTACTGCAGTAAGCATAGATCTGAGGTGTTATTGTAGTAAAGTATAGAAATCCCCAGGAACCCATACTGTGTATGTACACATTAATCACAGATACCAGACACATATATAACCCATAATGAATAATAAATCACTGCCAAAAGGCAAATATAGTTCTAATTAACTATTAAGCAATGCTAACCGTAGCACAGCTCAACTCAGTAAGTGTAAGCAATGTGTAGGAGAGCCAATTCACTCTACCTAGTGGTATATCTCTTTAAGCACTGCCAACACTAGGTAAGCAGGTGTGCCCATAGCTTAGCCTTTTCCAAACTGGCCAATCACGGAAAAGTGCAGGTAATTGGCCGTATTTAAACCCCACAGGTGGGAATACTTCCCATAACTGGTTGTAGCTTCCTACTGCAGGCATAATAGCTGGTGTTGGTGAAGGCACTCAATTTAGAGCGCAGCACTGGGGTATCCAGGAGTCAAAATTCATGGTATGGCTCCTGGTAAAACACCATTGGCAGAGACTACTGCAGGGCCCATACCAGGGCCTGCAGTATAAAATGGAGGCCTAGAACAGTCTCGCCCGTGACCTCACCAGAGCCACAGGTATCCCCCTGACAGGTGAGCAGGTCAGGCACCACCATGCTGATCTGAAGCGGCGGAGGGGGAAATGTACTGGAACAGTAGATCCAGGAGTCTCAGCAGATGCCTAATGCCCCAGTACTAAGTACTCATTCTACTAAGTAGTTAATAATTGCCTAGCTCATGTATACTATAGATAGGTATGGCTAAATACCATTGTGTTTCTCTGACAGCTGCAGATGAGTGGGTTGCGAACCAGCAAGCCCATGATGCTAGGTTGCAAAGGCTGCATCATGAGGCAGGTTAGTAATCATTCAGCATGTACTGTAATAACAAATAAATATAAGAGCCTTAGAAAGTGTCATACCAGCAGAAATAAATGTGTAATATCCTGTAAATAAAGGTATAACCCCTGGAGTGCTTCTGTTTACTCTTCTGTCATATGTTGTTGAACTGTTGCATACTATACATAGTACTGTTGTATTAAGCAGTGTTACCCACACTGTGGTATGCAGATAAAATGCGTATGAAGTTCTGTATAACAATGTTGGTAGTGCCAAGAGGTTAGTCATATTGTGCAAGTGAGGAAGACTTACACAGAAAACAGTAGAAAGCTTCACATCAGTTCCCTGATAGCGCAGTGTACTGTGATGTTAACTGTAATTTTATTTGTCACACACAGCAGGGGTTTGAATCCTGGGAGTGCTAGTAAGTTGTATGCATAATCATACCCCACAAATATACAGATTTTCTTACAACGTTCAGATAGAAAGCTGTATGCATAATTACACCCAACAACTGTACAGAATTTGCTAGAAGGCTCAAATAGAAAGTTGCATGAATATCCATACTCCACAATTGTTACAATTTGTCCAGCATGTCCTGATAAATGACCCACATCACCAGCCTGGTACCCTGTTCCCCTGAAAAATCAGTGTGATGATCCAAGAAATGTAGGCAGCTGTTAATGACATATAACTGATAGTCAGACGTGTACATACTCAGAGAATGTATATGAAAAGAAACCTGTCATTCTAGCACCTCACCCAAAGTGTATGAGAGCAATTCTCAACATATGTTGCATTAACACCTGCATCTTGTCACACCTGTATGTAAGACACAGGTCACATATATAATAATCAATAAACATACCAGTGTACAATATAAGGCCACTGGGTAATGTAGTAATACATGTAAAGGACAGATTAGTGCAGTGACTAAGAATGTTGTGAAAACTACAAGGATATATTAGTTGTTAATTGAATCTCTCTCTCTCTCACACCCCTACCATATTTGCAAAAACAACACAATGACACAGGTCTATATTGAATCAGCGAACGTTTAAAAAAGCGAACGCTGATTCATCGACCCTATTTCAGTGAACGCTGAAAATCCCGAACACCTGGAACATTGGATTTTTTCTCATGGAAAAAGAAAATCACTGGGCCAGTTTTGGGAGTTTGCCATTTCCTCCACTGTGGTGCGATCTCTGAGTTGGTATATTTAACTAGGGAGGGGTATGGGGGGCACAGCCCCCCACATCAGGGGGTAAATACTGTTTTAAGGTTTTTTTTTTTTTTGTGTAACAGCGATTTTTTTCCTTGGCAAAAAAATCGCTGTTCCGAGTGTTCGGCATTTTCAGCGTTCGCTGAACTAGGGTCGATGAATAAGCATTCGCTTTTTTAAGGGTTCACTTATTTGATATAGACCCCAATGACACACCTCAACCAATATGTATACACTCCAAACTTATGTTGGGACATATGTCCTAATGGTTTGTAAATATTCACATTTGTTTCTATGCATGTGCCATGTTAAAATACATCTATATTGGTGGCTTGTTGCCATCAATGAAACCTGCATGCTGTTGTAATGCCCACTGTTGTTCCATATATGCACGTGTTCTGCTTTCTCTGCAACTGTGTTAAATCTGGTGTTTTGGGTTAATGGGAATACCTATTCATGCTGTTATAACTAATCCTGAATGCTGTTGACTATTACTAACCCATATCTGTCATAAACCTGCTACAACATAGCTCGTATGGGAAGGCCGGTCCCAGCGGACCCACCTGTCTGACCTCAGCTGGCCATGGCATCAGGCACCAGCACATCTGGGGCCCAGCCTGAGACCTCCTCCTCTGTTGGCCCTGTGCTACCTTCAGGTGGAAACGCCGCAGGGGATGGGGTTCTCCTCCCAGAAGCAGGTGCGAAGAGGAACATGTCACCCATCGTCAGTTTCCGGCTGTGGTGTGTAGGGAGCTCAATATGGAGTTTCAAGACTGTATACTCCAGCTTGAGGGCCGAGTGGTGCAATTAGAGGGTGAGCCTGCCCCTCCTACACAGCCCCCAGCACAGCCAACTTTGGGGCCGTGAAGGTGTAGTGGTGACTGCCCATGGGTGGGGACCTCACTCCCAGTGTTTCCATTTGGCGGCTCATGGGCTTGCGACTTCTAAACACCCCTCCCCATCCAAAGTGTTTCCCCACCCATGTGTCATGTACCAGCCCTGTATGCTGTCTTGTCTGTCTTCCTACCCAACTTATCCTCCCTGAGCATACCTATTCTCCTTCCCCAATATCCCACTCTCACCTTAAAAAAACAAACAAAGTGCAATCTGCTCCCAAAAAAAAATCATGACCCCTACATAGCTGTCCATTTTGCACACATGTTCACTGGACACATGTAATCTGGTCTAATTGGCATCATAGCATATTATTGTTGTCCTCACCCCTCTCCCAGGAGTTGGAGTGTTCAAATGTACCTCCAAATTCATTGCATATGCACAGCTATTGCTGTAGGAGAAATGGACAGCTATGGACCTTCCCTACACCCTTCCTGCACATCCCTAGCTATCTTGCCTACTGTCTTTCCCTCTTTGTGCCCCTTTTTCACCACTTTCCTATCACCCCTTTTTCTTTTAAAGAACTTAGCATGGGGATAAGCAGTAGTAGGCACTTTTAAGCAGCAGTAAGCGGATTTCAGCGGGGGTAAACACTGCCTACATAGGTTAAGCAATATAGACGTTAACTGACTGTAAGAAACAGTAACCAGCAATTAGCAGTGCTTTGCTCTGCACAAACCAGCTTACATCTGCTTTAAAGTGCCTTCATCACTCTGTAACCAACGGCCCATGTTCTGCCCAGTAACAAAATAAACTGCTTCTGCAAGGCTGTAACCCAGGAACTTGCACTCCATACACAAAGTGCTTTACCACTAAACCATAGCAGATATGCATAGCTCTCATGTTTTCACAAACATATCATCCAGCACAATCAGTCAGCAGTACAGGAAATGTAGTAATATCATACCACACAACCTGTTAATGCAAGAAGTCTTGACAAAGTGTGCCACAATGTGGGTACAAATAGGGATATATGTCAACTACTGCTCTAATACACTTAAAATGTTGCTAGTTACACAGTTATATGTATTAGAACACATATGTAGAAGGAGATGAAGTCTGAAACACAAAAGTGTCGGCACTAGTTACTGACTTCAATGCTGCAATCATCCATGTCAATTGCCAAGAGAATGAGGTACAGGCCAAAATATGAGCTGAACATGCATGGACATATGGGCAGATATATATCTGTAAATGTAGACAGACAGCTATATGTGTGTATATATATATATATATATATATATATATATATATATATATATATATATATATATAGATACATATATATAGAGAGACATATATTTAGATATAGCTATATGAGATACATATAGGTACATACACATATACACAGACAAAAGGTATTAGTAGCCATACATATGTAGAAGTAGTGTGGAATTACTGGGTGCAAAGTATATCCCTTAGCTACAAGCCATGTAACTGGCAGCTGTGAAATGTGTAGTGTGGCAACCATTCCCACAAATGAGAATACTTACATTAAACTTATACCCACCCACAATTCAAATGACATGACACGACACACAGGTAAGCATACACAGAAAACCTTTATTTGTGTACTATACAATAATGTATGCCAGTACTTACACCACATACATTTTGAAATAAGTAATCAGTGATGAATGCAAGGCCCCCACAAAACAGTGGATGCAAGCAATGTGGATATATACCATACTATGCTGTCCAGGCCAAGGCCTTCAATTAGTACAACAGTAGACACAGGATTTTCCTTCAAGATAAGTAACTATCAACAATTACAGATGTAGTTCAGCAGCCTCCAATTACACCCTGTAGTCAAGCCCTAGGGGTAAATGTAGCACTTGTGGTAATGTCACAGTATCTCGTACATAACATTGCTTAACCTAACATCTTACTATCACACTGAATGACCCTTGTCTTAACACTTGTCTTAACACTTATATTCCTCTAAAGGTGTCACAGCCTAGATTAATGGCATTGAACCCCCCCCCCCCATAAATGGCTATACAAGGGCAAGGAACACTGTGCACCACACACTGACCTCTGGAATGGGCACATATGTGTTGTCCAGCTGTTGCCTCCATATATATGGAATTTGCCCAACAGTTGGTGTGGGAGTCCATGACATGACTGGGATGATACCAGTAATATTAGCAGTAAATACTGATAGGCCATTACCTAACAACCCCTGTTTGTATCACAGCAGGACAAAGACTGGCATATATGTGGAGGACAGAGACAGGAACATAGGGCCATATTTGCATTATTGCTGTTACACACCCTGGAAATTGCTGGTGTTACAGGTTTTGTTGCAACATACTTTTATGCAGGAATACAACATCAAAATACAAATGGATGTAGCCATGTACTGATAGCACTCAACAGACAGAATGCCACTGATATATCTGGGACAATACCTGTGTGGTGCACAGACAAAACCTAACAGCCAATCCTCTGGCTATCATATGAATAGGCTCACAGTTGAGAGCTACACACGATGTCACCATTGGCCCATAACACTAAGCCCCCTCACACACACACACACACACACACACACACACACACACACACACACACACACACACACGCACACACACACACACATTGTCAGTTTTATGGCTCAGCCTAGGCCTCTGGCAAACCAACAACACACCCTGTGCATATGATGATATCTGTGCCACATCCTGTCATCCATAAAATCGATGCAGGGACAGGCTAACATGGTGTTGATGCACGGGGTGACTGTACAACAGTGTAGCAATGGAATGCTGTGTAGCATGTTGTCAGCAGTAAATTGAAATGCTAACATCCTGAAAGGTGTAGCTGTGTAGCCATGATGCATTATAGCTGTAATTAACAATGTTGTATTGTTTTCACCATTATCTATTCTGATTGTGTTGTGGTTGTCCATGTGCCACATGGCTGATGGGTGAGTGGTGTCAGTAGGCCTTCTACAGTGGACACCAGTAAGTGTAGTGGGTGGTACACATGACATGGCTGGGTACAACACACAGAGCCTTTGGTATGGATGCAGTACAGATACTAGACTGTACACATGGAGGTATGTCCCCGTGCAGGTAACACATCTGTTGCCCATGTAATCTCACCAAGACAGGATAGGCACAACCACACATTAGTATATATGCAGTCTGCTATTTGAATGACATTGAACACGCCAACAGCAGGGTGTATGTCCCCTTCCCCACTCTACTGCGTTCCTCACCTCAGTAACATGGGTATGCCAATGCCAGTGGCATAACCATACCCTTAGGAGGGTATGAGGCACTCTACTACTGTGAATGGTGTAAACAACAACTAACCTACCTGATAACATACACTGTACAGTATTACAGACAGCTATGTGGGGGGATAGACACAACAGTAACTGCAATGATGGTGGATGTGTCCACAACAGCCACACCCAGTGAGTTATAGCAACCCCAGTATT
Organism: Protopterus annectens; assembly: GCF_019279795.1. Taxonomy (NCBI): domain Eukaryota; kingdom Metazoa; phylum Chordata; order Ceratodontiformes; family Protopteridae; genus Protopterus; species Protopterus annectens. Next base: position 1,360,088,267 of record NC_056733.1, on the reverse strand, counting down.
ACTGCACACCTGTACAGTGTGGAAGAGGGCATTAACACATCTATGACCTGTGAAGAACTATATGTCCATGGGATGGCACGTGCAGAATGCTGGCATTTGACAAGCAGTCCTGGGGAAACATATTCTCTGAACAGAGGTAGATCCCTTAACATCTACACACATTCCTACATGTGGGATGGTGTACAAAAGCCTGCTATGATCTACAAAGGCTGTGTGCACCTCCTAACCCTCATCTACACCTGTCATGTTTGCGTCAAGGAGGTAAACCAGGTTCAGGTTGTATTCTCTGCCTTTGACAAGTCCAACATTGGTGAGGTCCAGGGTTTAAAGATTCCCAGTGACATTGGCCATGGGTTCATTGTTGATATGTTCCATGTTCCTGCAGACCAGGCTCATCAGACTACTGGGTGGTAGTTCCCAGCTGACATGGTGGAGTTGTGGTTGTCCTTGCCAACATTGGTGAATCCATTGTCAGGTGTAGGCCTGTTGGATCGTATGAGGGATCCCCGCTACTTACTGTGCTTGTCCAGGGGTTTTCCCCAAGCATGACACTTCACTTGACTGTACTGCATGATATGTCAGTAATGCCAGCCTGACATCCTACAGATGGGATCGAGGACTGTTAACATGTACTACCCTTCTCATGTAGGGTCCTGGTTACGGGATCTGTTAAGGTTGGCCGTGTATTGCAGGCCAGATGTGTTTCGCTGTGGGGGGATACCTATCCGTGCCAGACATATATTGTTTGGGTCTCTCAAACCCATTAATGGTGCACGTGGACATATATGTTTTGGTTATGTTCCCAATTTCAACTACAGATGTATATCCATATATACCTATATAGATATATATGGGTTTACCTTTGGAAGGGAGACAATCATTTCTCCGCACGGCTCTTTCTCCAAACCAAAAGGATGAATCAGTCATTTCAAAGTGCACCGAAGTTCAAAACTCAGCAAATTGAAAAGCAGCTTTGATGATTCCGAGCTACAAGTTGGAATACATATCGTAATGCAGGGGGGCAAGCCCCCCTGCAGCCCCCCACCCCCCTACTTTAATATTCTAACTCCGAGATCGCACTACAGTGGGGAAAGGGACATTTTTCTGATCCCCACTATAGTGCAATCCGCACACAAAATGCCAAATCTGCATTGAGCTAATGCATAGTGACATTCACTCATTGCACATTCAATGCATCTATTCCAAGATTGTGCAATGTTGAAAACCTACTTTTGTGACCTTCCAGCTTTCGGAGAAAGGATTTTCTCCCTTTGAAAGGTGAACCATATATATGCTTGCATATATATATATATATATATATATATATATATATATATATATAGATAGATATACATATATATATATATATATATATATATATTTTTTTTTTTTTCATAGGTTCATAGGTTAGTACTAGGCTAACTGCCCTTGCAAGCCATTTTAAGCCTAGCCAATTATCCCCTGTGAGATTCAAACCCTGTACCTTGTGTTTGTAAGGCAAACACCTTAACCATTAGGCCACCCTTCCAAGTCAAGATAACTGCCCTTGCAAGCCATTTTAAGCCTAGCTAATTATCCCTTTTGAGACTCAAACCCTGCACCTTGTGTTTGTAAGGCAAACACATTAACCATTAGTCCACCCTCCCAACTGCATATATGTGGACATATGGATGTATACATATATCCATAAATGTATGTGTATCTATGTATATATGTATATATTGGCATACATATATGTACATATTCCTATATCTAGATCTACATATATAGATATGTTATATCCATTTAAATATGAATATATATATATATATATATATATATATATATATATATATATATATATATATATATATACACACACACACACATACATCTATATGGTGGAACACATTCCCCATAGTGTTGAATACCTGGGCTGGATGATATGTTTGTGAAAACATCATGATTATGCATATCTGCCATGGCTTTGTGGTAAATAACTTTGTGTATGGTGTGCAGGGTCCTGGTTTTAAGCCTTGTAGGAGCTGTTCATTTTGTTGCTGGGCAGAACACAGGCCATTGGATACAGAGTGATTAAGGCACTTTAAAGCAGTTGTAAGCGGGTTTGCGCAGAGCTAAGCACAGCCAACTTCTGGTTACAGTAACTTACAGTCAGTTAGCTTCTATATTGCTTAACATGTGTAGGCAGTGCTTACCACCACTCAGACCCACTTACAACTGCTAGAAATTGCCTTAAGCTGTCTGTATCTAATGGACTGTGTTCTGCCCAGCAACATAACAAACAGCTCCTGCAAGGCTCGAACCAAGGACCCTACAAACCATATACAAAGTGGTTCACTACTAAGCCACAGTAAATATGCATAATGCTGATGTTTTCACAAACATATCATCCAGTCCAGTAATGCAACAGTACAGAGAATGTATACCATCATCTAGATGTATGTGTGGAAATATATTAATCTGTAAACAGATACAACATATCTATATATGACATGTATATATATATATATATATATATATATATATATATATATATATATATATATATATATAAACATGTGTATTTATGGCTGTACAAACATGTATGCCAGTATGGTACCATGCAGTGGGGCAACATGTAACATCAGATAGGATGGGAGATAGAACAATGACATCTACCACAGTCTGTACACAGACTAAAGTACATATTAACAATACACACACTGCCGACATTCACCATAAGTACACAGACCTCAATACTGTACAATCATCCACAGAATGTCCAGGTTATGTCATGAAATATAACCCCTACTGTACATAACATGTGTAGCAGTCTGATACATCACTGGTTTGTTATCAGATATGATGACACTAATTATGGTGTATGGCACATATGGACCACTTCATGCTCGGCATATGTACAAAGGTTGACAGAGGTGTGGCTGGAAGCATATACACAGGGCCAATATTGACATGTTGCTGTTATACCCTCATACAGGGTTTGTTGCAACATATGTCCTATGAGGGTTATGAAGTCAGTAACTGTCATGGCCTTCACCATCTACAGACTGCAATCCTCACACTACCTTCTGCAGTCCACAGATAGATTCTCTGTGGCTAACATATGAAACCAAAGGCACAACACTGGCGAGTCTGCAGATGACACTGCAGATGGAGATTCCTCATAAACATGGAACTGACATGGCAGGTATTGCAACATGTACGACATCTATATCCAGACAAACACTGTTAAACCAATATTACACCAAATGCAGTATAGCAGCACTTACAGTCTGTAGTCAGGTCAGGCACATCCCCTTCCTTTTTGTTGCCCTCTATCCACAGTGTATGTTGTTAGAGGTAAATCCCCAATCCATCTGAGATGCTGTTGGCCAAGCAACAGATCTAGTTCCTGCTCACAGTGAATGAAAAGGGCCAGCACCACCATGATGTTCTTAGATATTTGAGTGTGTTTCCATGCAATTGGCTATGGGAATGTTACCACAGCTGTCCCTCATGCAATCAGCTAGGGGAGGACTGCAATTCATGCAGAGGCCATCAGCTGGTCATGAGCATCACTTAAAATACACATGCTGCTGCCTAAGCATAGCAGGTGTGGGTCACCACCATTCACCAGAGATGGGGTGGGAGAGGCAGACAGAGCCAAATACCTGTCAGGGAGGGGTGGGAGAGTAACACTGTAGCATGTTTGTGTCACACACCTACCAGCACAGGGTAGCAAACCCCCAACAACTATGTAGTGCTATCACAGTTAGATTTAGTTATTGGATGCGCCACATGGGTTACCTATTGTGGAGCACTCAGGACATATATGTGATGGTGAGTGACATCTGCAACAAGGATACGGTACATATACGGTAGGTGACGTACATGTGCCTGTCTGCATGAACAGGTGCCAGTGTCAACACAGCCACAGTCTCACAGGGACACACACACATTGACACACTTGGCAGGGCCAGGAGTACAACTCATCAGTAGTGGGATTGCCACAACACATCACTGTGCAGGTATCACTTGCATCACATGGGTCATACGGAGGTCGAAAGGGCAAACAGTATGAGGAGGTGTCAGACATTGGACAGCATGCTTCAGTATGCCCATGGGGGTTGTAATGAGTGTGGATGTTGCCATACGCACCATGCAACACACACACAAACACACTGGGTGCCAGTACTGACATGCATGGGTGCATGTCTGCATTGGTGTGTGGTGGTCAGCTGTGCCAGCAGGCTATACAAGGTAGGTGATTGGTATACCTTGGCATCAGGCCACATGACAATGGTCTGCATTGTGGCTCAGGGCTGTAGTTTCTGCATTTGCTCTTACAGGTGAGTATTGTATCCCCCATCCAGTCACCTGGGTGACTATTGTGTGTGGCCAATGCTGTGCATCACCTGCCATGTATGTGTTCCTCAGTCCATGACATGGATGATATCTAGGATGTGCACACCTTCCACATGCATGTACAGTGGCATGTGAAACTGTGCCTGGGGTGTCTAGCCCATGTTGTGAACATAGATTATCATCAGATGTGCCAGTCTTGCCCACCTGTGGCAGGAACTAGTAACAAGCAGCAGGTTTACCCTGCACCTATATTGATAGCATGCTAACAGCATTCCCTGGTGTCAGTGGCATCTGTACATACAGGGCATGTTGTCAGGAATGGTATGTCCATTATGGGTCACATGTGAAGGCACCACAGGTGGTGCAGGTGTCCATTGGGGAACAAGGGGGAGGTGCACCGTCTGCATGTACGTGCATATTGGACAGATGGGCAAGGTGACATTTCCTCTGTAGCCCACTGCTATCACTCTGTAGTCACTATCGGTGGCCAATATGCAGTGTACTACCCACATATTGGCTGTTGCCTAGGCATGTATGTGTATGACACATGGGTAGATAGTGTGATGTGGGTAGTATAGGGGTTGCTAACTGTCATTGCCTGGCCTTGATGTCACATGTATGGGTATGGCTTTGCACCCCAGCCTCTCAGCTATTTTACATCTGTTATCCCAGTACGGTTGCTATTGTGATATATAGTAGGGCCACCATATAAGAAATATGCACAACCCACTGCACATTGGCCACACAGGATATAAGACACACACACACACACACACACACACACACACACACACACACACACACACACACACACACACACACACACACACACACACACACACCTGTCATGTCATAGAACCCCTACCTAGCTAGTTTATTACACTACAGCACTATGCAGGTACAGTACATGCCATAGACATTACGGAACGATTCCTCCCCAAAAGGTGTATTTCACAATGGATGACATCAGCAGGATTACCAAAGTAGGGCATTTCAAATGCACTGCAAGTGAGTTGCCTAAAATGCATTGCTCCCTACATAGACAGTGAGACACACACAAAACATCCACAGCCAAAACATGTGGGTATAGAACCCCTGACCAAGGTCTGTACCACACTACAGTATGGAGTGGTTATAGGACACACCACAGGGAACACCAGAGACCTCCTTTCCCAAAGGTGTATTTCACAATGGATGACATCAGCAGGATTACCAAAGTAGGGCATTTCAAATGTACTGCGTGTGACTAGCCTATAATGCATTGCTCCATACACAGACATTGGAACACACACAAAATATCCAGAACTGCCATACTCCAGCAGTACACAGTTACCTGACGAGCTACAGGGATTACTGAGCTATAACCTTCCCAGAGGTGTATTTCTAGGTTGGAGACATCAGCTGCCTTGGCAAAGTTGAGTATATGAACTGTAAGGAGTGTGATTACCCTAAAAGGCATTACTCTCTACACAGTCAGAGACAGACACACACATACTTGTCATGTTTAAGGTTAGAACACCTACCTCACTATTTTTATTACACTACAGCATTACGCAGTCATAGCACGCGCCACAGAGTTTAATGAGATATTTTACCCCAACGTGTTTTTCACAGTTGATGATGTCAGCAGACATGCCAAAGTAGGGTGATGGCAGTTATAGTGCCTGTGAATGGCCTCAAAAACGTTGCTCTCTACTCTGACAAAGAAGCACATACATTCACACTTACAACGCCTGAGGCTAGAACTCCTACTTAACTAGTTTATTACACTACAACATTATGCAGTTACAGCATGCGCCATGGAGATTACTGGAGTACTCCTTCCCTAAAGGTGTATATGACATTGGATGACATCAGCAGCCTTGTCAAAGTTGTGTATATGAATTGTAAGGTGTGAGAGTACCCTAAAAAGTGTTGCTCTTTACAAAGTCAGAGAAAGACAGACACGCACACAAACACTCACAGTTGCCAGGTCTGGGGTTAGAACTCCTACCAAAGTACTTTATCATACTACATCAGTACACAGTTATAGGACACACTACAGAGATGACTGGGCTATAATTTTCCCAGAGGTGTATTTCTAGGTTGGTGATATCAGCAGCCCTGGCAAATGTGAGAATATGAATTGTAAGGAGTGTGAGTACCCTAAAAAGCATTGCTCTCTACAAAGTCAGAGACAGACAGACACGCACACACACACACACACACACACACACACACACACACACACACACACACACACACACACACACACACACACACACACACACACACACACACACACACACACACACACTCACAGTTGCCAAGTCTGTGGTTATAATTTCTATTTAAGTACTTTATCACACTACAGCAGCACGCAGTTACAGGATGCGCTATGGAGATTACTGGGCTACTACTACTCTCCCGAAGGTGTATTTCATATTGGATGACCTCAGCAGGCTTGTCATAGAAGGGCTATGGGGAGGGCGGTGTGTGCATGGGCCATAACCCATTCATCTAGGGGTTGACACATCACATGCGGGCACACAAGGGGTCATATGTCACAGGTACATGTATACTGCTGCTAGATGACTACTTCCTTGTACAGTCATGTTGCACAGCTGGCACATGCACCACATAGTCTGTAATGCTGTCAGATACTGGTGGTTAGTATCTGCAGTGAGTGACATCTGCACCTCATGTGTTTGGGGCCCTCTGGCTGAGGTGCTGGGTGGGACAGGCCTGGATGGCTCCTTGTCACAGTCACCCTCTACCACACATCTATGTACATCTACCTTTAGCTTATTATAGTGTGTTGTCCTGACATATATGTCTGTATTCCTATCCACTGTGTGTGCAAGGCATGAGTGGTGCATACTGATGAGTGTCCGCACTAACAACTGCAACTGCCAGATATGTCTGGTCCACTGGTGTTTGCAGTCATGGACTTCATGTGTTTAAGTGTGTGAGCATGGCCAGTATGATCTTTCAGTATGTTGACTGACATTGCCTTCATTTCTCTATGTCTGTGAGCATGCCCAGTATGTCCGTGTGTATTGAATGTGCAGATCGTGTCCAGGTAGTTTGTGCTACAGTGCTGATCTTTGTGTTGTACACCAACAGGTAGCATGTTGTCTCTGCAGGGTATCCATCGATCATTTGGCTTTGACTGTTACTACATTTCTGCATAGTGGGGGGCACACCTGACTGTTTCTACGTTTTTACACAGCAGTGGTGGGGACACACCTGACTGTTATTACATTACTATGTAGGATGTGGGGGGACACATGCGACACTTGTACACATTTGCTATGACTGTACTGGTATGTCAGGTACTCCATTTCATTCTATATTGCTAACTATCATGTGGACTAGAGGCATACCAGTGTACTACAGATCGTGGCTTTGGTTTCCCTACATATTAGTTTGTGACTTCCTACCCTTCAGAACTAATATCCCACTGCCTGCCCTGCTGTGGTCTGTCTCTGTAGGCCTGGGGGGGAGGTTAACCATAGACATCATTCTGGGGCCATGGCACGGCTCTGTTTGGGTTTGTCTACACCTGTCCTGCTGGCTGAGACTGTTGTTGGGTACGTGACCCTTCCTGACTGGCATGTGTGGGTCTTATGGACACACATGTCGCTCAGCCCATTTCCTGTAGTGGATTTTGTCACCCTGTGTAGTACTGGCTACTATGGTGATGCCAGTATGTGTTACAGATGTCATGGTGCCACTATGGCTGTCTACTGTCTGCTACCATAACATTCGGCCATTTGAGCTGCTATTTCCTAGTTTACATTTGTTTTTTTCTTTAGAACCCAGTGTGCGGCACGCGCACGCTCTTAGGCTTTGTGAAGAGTACTAGGCAGGTTTAGACACATCTCCTAGCTTAGCTATGCTATGCTAGGAGCAATCCCAAGCCACAGGTCTCCAATCTGCTTACTGTATGCTTGACACCCCCCCCACGATGTCACCTATATCTTAGTCTTGCACCCAGCTATTCATACTCTTACACTGTTGGGACCTGCCTCACATGCTGGGGAAAACTGGGATTCACTATCCTTCCCCTCATTTGCATAGGATTGCCTGCTAATGCATAGTTACATGTCTCACAATGAGCCTCCCTTCTTGGCAACCATTACTCACTGGCCAAGTTGTCTTCTGCCTGCCACTGACTTGCATGGCGGTATATTGATTTTAGTTAGAATGCTTATTTTAGGTTTATTTTATTATCCCCCCCCCCGATCCCATTTGCGTGCTGCTGCCCTATGCTTAAACAGCCGAGATCGGCGTAAAAAATTAAAAGTTTTTTTTTTATTTTTTTTTATTGTTTGCAATGCCAATGGCCTTATACTTGGCCAATGGCATGTTTCCTCAATGATATGCAGCCTTTATTTGGAGCTGTCATAGCTCCATTTCAGATTTTGCAGAAATGCACTCGGTTACTAACCGAGTACATTTCTGCAGATAGCACTTGTCTTGCACGGACTATTGCAAGCTTCCTGGATTTCAAAATCACCTCATTTGCATGAATTTCTCCTGCAAATGAGGTGATTTGCATACCAGGGCTTAGTCCATGCATGATTAGTGCAGGAGCTCTCGTGCACACCCCTGCAGGCTGTTCCTGGATCGCACAGCAGATATATTGCCTGCTAGGGCTCCTGCACTAATCATGCACACTGTGCAGAGCATCGAGAATCCAGTGGAGTGTTTTCTTAGGAGACAATTCCACTCTGCTACTATCACTGGCAATACTTTCTTCCTCAGAATGCACATCTACATTTAACTCTGTAACAGAGTTTATTACTTCTTAACATGACCCTCCTTCATCTTAGGTTGAGCATTGTTAAGCTAAGAAAATCCTTCATTTAAAATGTCTAAATGAGAAGTTTGACTTACTTTTACATTTTCTATGTTTTTTTTAAGGAACTCAGTCCCAGAATGTTCATTACAACCACATCTTGTACATTTTTGTTTTCAAAATTAGTGTAATAATGTCCTTGTAGCCCATAATCTGTGCAGAATAAATGACAACAGTTTCACCTATAAATGTCCCAGCTTCCCATACAGAAAGCAATATTTAGGTAGCATAACCCAGTATATCAAACAACACATCTACTGTCTTTCACATAAATTTGACATTGACATGGTTTAAATGTGTATTAACTACTAAGTCCAAAATAGCTTCCCAGCCCTCATCCCACAGTCCTATTACATCCTTAAGTTTCCATTTAGGTTTCAAAATGTAATAGCACTGACTTAATTCATTTTTCTTATCTTTACCCACCAAAAGACAGTCTCTGGAGTGGATTTGTATTTTTCTTCTCTTAACTATGTGAGAATCACCAAAGAGTAATGCTTGGTCACTTTTCAAACTCAACTAGTATGAGCTAAAGAAGAGATTCAGTTTCTAATCTTAAGTCAAACAGATTTCAAAGTCAAATGTTCCAAGTCTCTTACCTGAGGTATATTAATTCTTAGTACGGGAATAACTTTTCTTCAAAAGGAATATCTGTCCATTGAGCTTCCCCCTGTGACAAAATAAAAACCAAATAAGAAGGTACATTTTTCTAAAATGTCAGTAACTTACTTAGAGTTCACAATAGCATGTCTGCTCTAAATAACTTCAGCAAAGGATCTACTTCCTGTGTCTCTTGGCTTTATCATTTTCCTTGCTGAAAAGAGCCAAAAATGACTGTAATGATACTTCTGTAGTTGGTTTTGTACTGTTCCCAATATTGTCAAGCACAGAAGAAGAAGTATTACATATGGAATTTTGAGCAGAATCATCAGTTTATTTTTTTTCAGTAATCTCTGGAAAATGATTTCTCACCATTTTCAGTATCTTCAGGTTGATGATCCATTATCAGAAACGGATTAGCCTCCCTAATTGTAGTGCTTTTACCACAAAATCATCATTCTGCTCTACCAATCTCACTCCTTCTACTCCAACATCTTTTCCTATAGTTGCCATGACTACTTACAGCACCACATATAGAGTGGGGGAAATCCCATGTGGCCCTAGCTAAATTTCACATAGTATAAATAAATAAATAAATAAATAAATAAATAAATAAATAAAAAGATAGCTCAATAAATAAAATGCCAGAACACTTAACGTCACATTTTAAAAGTATGCATTTGTCACTAATTGATTTTCAAAAGTCCAAGATGGTGAAGGGGAAAACGACTGTTACATGATCAGCCTAGGTCTAGTTAATATCCATTGAGAGTGTGATACTGCACTAGGGAGGGCTTTGAAGAATTACTGATCAGCTCACTCTCTTTTGGGGGGGTAATTATAATATTTTTACACAGTCTGGCATTTCCCAAGTAGAAGCCAAAGAGTTGCAACAGGCATATTTTACTGAGTTTATAGAAAGTAAGCAGATTTGAACAGAATAAAATATTTTATGGATGGATACCTACGATTTTTATTAACACTACATGTTAAGATCAGATGGAAGAGGGAATTAAATGATATGTCAGTTCAGAAATAAACACTACCCAGTTTTAAAGTGCATGAGGTATATTTCCCAGATTTTACCACTGGAAGGAATGAATAAGGAAGCAATTACTACTTAGAGTCGATGCAGGGTGGGGGTACTGAAACTTAAAAGAAGTAAATAAAGTAAAGAAACAAGGAAACAACGCACATATTTATTTACTTGTTTTGATGAGTGGGTAAGTGATTTAGTCCTGGGACTCTTTTGAGAAATGACCTAGACCACAAGATAGTACAATGTTTCAAGCAGCATTATTTACAATAATGTGTACTGAGAGATAAACAATACATTTTTAACATGTGTTGAGAAAAGAAATCATACAATAGATACTGCATTTTGGATTCATTATTTAGAATGTACATGATATGTTTGCAAAGAATATTCACATTGTATAATGGTTAACATAGCAATAAATACACCTCATAGTAAATGGTATGCTACTAGTGTTATCAAGACTTAAAATGGCCCTTGTAGTCATTAGCCTAGTAAACACCTATGAACCTATGAAGACTGCAATGTTGTTTAAATGTTATTTGCATGCACATTCTATGTCATTAAGAGGTATCATACTTAATACCAATAAATGAGATATTTTTACTCATGGTTATAGTAAGGAAATGACTGTACATGAAAAAATATCTGGAATAAGTTTTGAATGATTACACAGCAAAGGAAAAGCTAGTTACTAGGGGCTAGATGTATTTGGTTAACGGGCAAGCATAAGTTCCATAGGCTGTTGACTGATGTACTGTTAAGCATTTTCCTTCAAATAGATGTTAAGGAGTAGAGGAACAAGGGCCCCACTAGTAACATATAAAAAGTAGTGGGAAAACTGAGTGCACCTTTAGCTATATGACTGATGTTTACATTCAAACAAGTGACATGTTACCACAAAGAAATACGGTTTAAAAATAATAAAACATGTTTCTAATTATGTATATCCTCTATTTGTATTTCCTCTAACACTGTGGCTATGTAATCTAAATGGAGAAAGGTCTGTCTTTCTGAAAGACAGCATAGGATCCAGAATCCATTTTGTAGGAGACAAATAGCTTAAAGGCTGCATGTTTTAGTTTTCTGTTTTTTTTTTTTTCTGTTTTTTTTTTTCGTGTGTGTGTGTGTGTGTGTGTGTGTGTGTGTGTGTGTGTGTGTGTGTGCTTGTGTGCATTTTTTTTTTTTTTGGTACGGCAAGGGCATGCAAAGCTTTTCTATGTCTTTCAAAGCTAAGATTTTTCAACATGACAGAAAGCTGTTTATAATGTTAAGAATTGCTTTGCTGTCAAGAAAACATTTGCATGGCTAAATCTGTGTTCCTCCAAGAAGCCAATCTGCATCATGAACTAATAGTCTGCCATAAGTTGGTAGGCTCCAGTCAGTGTGTTTTTATGTATTTATTTATTTAATTACTTACTTATTGCTATTTCATAACCAGGTAACTGAGCTGGTGTGCTGACTCATTTTAGTCATTCACCTGGGAACAATGCACAGTGAATGCAAATCAAAGTGGAGTACAAATATATAAATTAATTTCATAAATAATTACACTGAATAGCACTTGGTTTCAATAATTTCAAATAATTTTGAAACTGAGCATTATTTCCTTTTCTTAACAAAGGAGATGATAGCCTGCTTTGCACTGAGCTCTACCAACATGCTAGTTTACATCAGTAGACTGAGCTCTGCAAGAGTTTATATGAGAATATCCTGGAAGCACATGATTAGTTCCAATAGTGTTGTGTTCTCTGAAGACTTCCTTTAATAAGAGAGATGACAACCAGCTTGACTTTGTGCACACATGATCACTGACTCACCTCTGTGCCAGCTGCTTCTGAGATCTTCATAAACTACCTTGATAAAAAACTCTAATATGTCATGGAAAGAAAACCCAAACTGAAGATATTTAAAATGAAAAATATTTCAGTCCTAATTGAAAAAATGATCCATGGTTGTTCATAATCTCCTTATTTCATTTTACTACTTTTCTAGAGATTAGCACATGGGAAAGTGTTATGCCCAGTTTAATTTATTGTCAGTTGTAAAGTGCAATTATTTCCAGTGGTGAGTGAGTTCCAATTACTATATACCAAACCTTGGCTGCCCTGTATTATGCATATACTTCTTTGATCTTGATTTTGAAGTCAGCCTGTTTGCATCTATACCATAAGACTTTTGCTGTCACTTTGTCTCTTCCTTCTGCAATTGGAACCAAGAGATACTTTGAGTGACTACTGGGAAAAAAAAAAAAAACAGCCTTAAACTTGAGATACTTCCACATGCTAAAATAACCATTTTTCAATAATTAGAAATGAACACTACAGCATTCATTTTGCTAACATCACCTCACTGCCTATTTATGACATTGCCGGTTAGGCACAAGTTCCAAATTTCATGATAGAACTTTCTACTAAAAACAAATCATGTTCTTCATATTGATCACTGTTGAAGTAGCCTTAGATAAATGAGTTATATCCTGCCAGGGATGTAACAGCTGGCCAGCTTTTAAAGTTTCCATGTGCCCAAACCTTCAAGTAGCTTGAGACGAACTGACAGAAAGATGAGCTTGAACATGAAGCCCTTCAGAGCTTTCCTGCCACTTAGCCTTTCAAGGATTGACCGTTGGCTTGTGCTTTCCTTTGTGGGACAAATGAGTTCCATTTATGAAAAAAAAGTTCCATTTTCTTATTTTCTTATATTTACTGATGTTTCATTACTTTACTCTTCAGGAAAGTTATTTTAAAGCTAAGGGTTTTGTGTTTTAATAGACTGTCTCAAGACTGTAACATACTTTTAAATGGAACACTTGTTTTTTCTGTCAGTATTAAAGTAGTGTAAGCTATCTGGTACCATGTGTTTTTGGAGAAATTGTGATAAATTTTCCATTGTAGGGCTGCCATAGTGTTCAAAAGTGCTTTTTACTGTGATTTCTTCTATCAAAAAGAGTAACATTTGTCGACAGAGAGTTTTACTGGCATTTGCTACTTGTTTTCCTGAGAAAGACAACTGAAGAAATAAATAGAATTCAAGTACCAAATCACCAAAAAGCCCGCTTGGACCACAGTAGCTCGAGCAGGCAGTGTAAAGCAACTACCTTCCACCAACTGCAAGATAACAATATACTGGAAGTTACAATAATCCACTCCACGATCTTTTATGAACACAGGTTTAATGCAATCACAGGTTTAGCGCTTTCATCCACAAGAGGTAGACTTCTTCAGAACCAATGATTACAAAGATTCAGGTACATATTTATAGTAGATTTGGCGCCAAAAAGACCAATTATTGTATAATTTCTTAAAATACTGTTTACATAATTTCATACACTCAAAAACACTTATGTAAATAAATAAAACAATTTAAAAATCCTTCTAACAAATCTGCTATATAATAATAATAATAAATACTATGAAAAACATAATTTAAGCATATGTTTATATACATTAGGTCCTACTAAATACACTATACCCCTAATACATGAGTATACCAAAGAATTTTATGTAGTTTCCATAATGTATTTTAAAATTTTACAACAAACTCACAAAATGTATGTGGTTCACAGAGGAAAAAACTCACAAATTTTTAAAAGGTAAGAATTCCTACACTAATTCATACTGTAAATTTTACATACGTACTATATGGGTTCTAAACTATAGAGCACAACTAATACCATCAATGCCAAAAAAGGGGATTACAATACTAGAAATACTAATAATGTGTGTTTAACCCCTATCTAAAAGGAGAAAAGGTTTTATACTAATACTGTCGTTTAGGCCTGGCCAAGAAGTAGCATCACACAATATTTGCCATTTCGTCTCTAAACATGACAGTCCTACCTTCCAATTCCCCCCATGGTCACTCACCCCAATTTGGTCGATAATTTTAAAAATAAAGCCATGATGGGGTCCCTTCTCACTAATGTGCTTACTTAGTGCATTTTTCGTATCCCCTTTTTTGATTTTATATAGATGTTCATATATACGGGTTTTCAGCTTCCTTTCCGTCTTACCAATGTAATAAGCTTGGCAACCAGAACACGAAGCCAAATAAACCACCCGCATAGTGTTGCAATTTCCTTTTTTGCCATAACATATGGTTCTGTTGTTGTTAGCTAATTTCGTAATCCTATTGACGTTAATATACTGACAGTACTTGCAACTGCCACATTTACTGGTATGTTCATCTTGAGTACTCATACCACCTTTTTTCTTCTTCTTTCCACCTTCTATAATTCTTTTTGGGTTAAATGAGGTTTTGAATACACTAACAGGGTGATCTCCTATCACCATAGCAATATCATCCATACTTGAGAAAACATCCCAATGTCTTTTCAAAATCTCTTTGACCAAATTGGAGTAGGGGTTAAACATAATGACACACACATTCTTACCATTTCTCATAACTTCCTTCTCGGTGTTGTGACCAACAAATGTACTTCCTAATAACGGAAGATATTTTTTCCCCCATGATCTCATCACATAATTGGTGACATCTTCCACCATAGGCACAGGGTACCCTCTAGCCAAAAACATCCTAGCTACTAATCCCATCTGATCTTCCATATCCTGTCTTGTAGAACACATACGGGCAACACGAATGCATTGTCCCTTAAGTACATTTTTAAAAATGTAAGGTGGGTGGCAACTGTCATATTGTATGTAATCATTGGAAAAAGTGGATTTCCTATAGATTTTAGACTGAAATCCTTCATTGCTGTTGCTAATAAATGTGTCCAGATATGGTATCCCTAATTTCTCCACTTTATAAGTGAATCTAAGAAAACAAGTGGTACTGTTCAAATAAGATATGAAACTAGGTATGTCCTCTACGGGTCCCTTCCATAGGATGAAAAGATCATCTAAAAAACGTGTATACAAAGCAATGTTTTTGGAATATTCACTAGATAAGACAAATGTTTCCTCCCATTCAAGCATGACAAGATTCACAAAAATGGGGGCACAAGAGGCCCCCATTGCCACCCCTCGAATTTGTTTGAAGTATTCTCCCTGAAATTTGATATAATTATGTGAGAGAACAAGTCTCATCATGTCAAGAATTAGACATATTTTGTCCCAAGTAAGGTTAGAGTGTTTTTTCAAACTGTTCTCAAAATATTCAAGTCCTATAGTGTTAGGAATACACGAAAACAGTTCCTGAACATCTATAGTTAAAAAAGTCAAATTGGGTGACCATATGTCATGTTTTAACTTACTTAGGAAGTCCCAAGAGTCTTTCGTTAAGTGTGAAACATTGAGGTATACATGTTTGCACCAATGGTCTATAGCGACCCCTATATTGAATGTTTTGGATTTTGAACCGGATATAATAGGTCTAAAGGGGGGGGGGGTTTCTACATTTTTGTGAATTTTAGGGATACCAGCAATTCTAGACATCACTGGATGCTCAGTTCTAATAAAGTCATACACTTCGTTCGTGATACGATTGTTCAACAAAAATTCCTCAATAACCAAATCTATTCTATGATATCCTATATTGATCTGGTTAATAGATGTCACTTCATAGTTGCCAGAATTAAAAAGAATATCTTGTATGGCTTTACAATAAGTGTTGGTATCAAATATCACTAAACCACCCCCTTTATCCGGTTTCATTATCCTAATTTCACTGTTTGCAACCACCTTGTCCAAACACCATCTCTCACCCTTCGTAAGATTGTCACTAAAGGCGTGTCATACCATGGGTCCCTCCGTATGCTCCCATACAAGTTGTAAATATCCTTACATACCATCCGTTCATAGTTGTTCACCTGCACATTAGTAACTGGTATATATGCACTTTTTCTAACTAGTTTTTTGGGGGAGCCTTCGTTTGTAACGTTAAATTGAAGTGCTAACTGTAACCTGCGACAATATAGTTTCACTTCCTTAATAACATCAAATACATTGAATCTAGCTGAAGGGATGAATTTCATTCCCTTACTAAACAAGGAAAAAAATTCCTCCATGATGTACACATCAGTAAAATTATATACTTTAAAACCCAAATACGAATGAATAACAACTTTGCTACCTGTACTAACCTCAATGTCCATTAATTCCTTATTCCTGTCATCTATTTCATTGGTCATCGAACTCGGGTTGTCCAATGGTCCATGCATCTCAATACTATTTGGTGAAACTCCCTCTTTCATATCTATCTTCTTCTGCGGTAAATGGGTGCTTGATGGAACCTTCCTCCTTGAAAATTTACATCATCATCTCTTCTTGTGTTCCTATCCCTATTAGTCACATAATGTGGCTCAGTGATGTTCTTCCTATTCTGTTCGCTACGGGGCCAAATATATACCCTTTGTATTCTATATGCCTCTAAATCTCGTTCTAATTTATCCAACTTCCTATTGTATATATCATACGCTTTGGATTTAGCTACTCTAAACTGTTTGTTAAATAGTTCTTGCCAAGAAGGAAAATTGGGATCCTGGGTAATTTCATTATGTAGTTGTTCAATTTCAACCATCAAACTCCCAATCTTTTCATATTGTAAAATTTTAAAATACATTATGGAAACTACATAAAATTCTTTGGTATACTCATGTATTAGGGGTATAGTGTATTCAGTAGGACCTAATGTATATAAACATATGCTTAAATTATGTTTTTCATAGTATTTATTATTATTATTATATAGTAGATTCGTTAAAAGGATTTTTAAATTGTTTTATTTATTTACATAAGTGTTTTTGAGTGTATGAAATTATGTAAACAGTATTTTAAGAAATTATACAATAATTGGTCTTTTTGGCGCCAAATCTACTATAAATATGTACCTGAATCTTTGTAATCATTGGTTCTGAAGAAGTCTACCTCTTGTGGATGAAAGCGCTAAACCTGTGATTGCATTAAACCTGTGTTCATAAAAGATCGTGGAGTGGATTATTGTAACTTCCAGTATATTGTTATCTTGCAGTTGGTGGAAGGTAGTTGCTTTACACTGCCTGCTCGAGCTACTGTGGTCCAAGCGGGCTTTTTGGTGATTTGGTTCCTGAGAAAGAGGCACCGTTTTTGGCTTGAACACGTAACAGATTGTCAGTCCCATGTTAGATCTTTCTTCCAGCAGCAGCAAAAAAAAAAAAAAAACTTGAGCAAATAGCCTTTGCTACCACAGCAGTTTGCCTTATTAGCAAGTGGGTGACTATCCTGTAGCCATTTGTTGTACCTCAGACCACTCAGCTTGTACCTCAAATCCCCCTGGTGTAGCACATTCACCCAATGGTTCCTAGAATTTATAAACTCAAATGCCTTTTTTAGGCAAGGCTCAAATTCTAAACCTACCACCCTAGAACACAAAAAAAAAAAAAAAACTAAGGGTAATCAATGCATGCCGAAGTCTAAATCTCAAATGCTTCCTTCGAGGCCTCTTCTCAGTATGATGAGAACGATGTGCTGTGTCAAAACCTGGTTCAAGGCTCTTCAAGCACCCAGCACCCCACCAGCTTATCCAGGTTTTACCATACCTCATAGTTCCCAAAAAATCCAAACCGCGACAGAAAGGAGGGGGGTATCCATATTCATCAAGGACACCCCACACCACTGGTGGCACTCACGCCGCATCAGGCCAGGGAGACCATCCAATTAACCATAGGCAATGCAGACTGCTCTGCAAAGCAAGCAATGTACTCACAAACTCACAAAACTCACAACTCAATGGCAAACCACACAAGAACTTTAGAGGATAATGGGGACCACAAGCTTACCATCATACTCATCACTTTCAATTACCCTAATATAGACTAGACACTACTCAAGCCCCCAAACTCCCAGTCCCCTAGCCCAAAAGTTCCTACAAATCAAATAACTCAAATGCCAACTGGTCCTCATCCCACAGGAGATAAACATACTGATAACATCACAGCACCATTGGCACAACATTGTGTAAGCACAATGTTCACTCAGATCAGAATCAGATCTGATCTCACAACTAATCTCCCATCCCTCCCACCCACCCCCCACCACCCCACACAAAAAAAAAAGAAAAAGAAGCCGACCACACTTCTAGACTCTAGTGGTCTCCTGACTAGCCTGGTCTCCTTTCTCAAACAAAGGAAATGGCCGCTGCCTACCTCCAATACCTGCAGGGCTGCAGCTGCAACTATGCAATCTGTAGCAAAAAGACTGCAGCAATGTGGCACAAGCCGTCCAGCCAGGTGGACAGCCTGGCGTGCCTCTGCAACAAAGGAGGAGGAAGCCCACAACAAAACAAACTAAAGAGCAAGGAGGAAGCTATGACAAGATAGAGCAAAAAACTCTTGATCACTATAAGTAAAAAAGCAAAAAATCATAAAATCAAAGAAAAAAGATTAAAGAAACAAAAGAAAGACTTAAGCTAAAAATAGAAAACCTAGGAGAAACCGAGATATACTCTATACTAGAACTATGAGAGGAAAATCCCTGATCCTACTACGCAACATTAAGAAACTTACTGATCCCACAGACATTGCCAACTTGCTGGCTGACAGGTTCAGTGCAAACTTATGCCCACCCCCTGAGTGCAGCCCCAAACACCAGGTGAGAGAGATATCTCCCAAAAGCCCCACAACACAAAAAAGACCTCCAGCAAAAAAAGGCTGTCCTCACACCCATCAATGGCCAATGGAATTTTGGGCCCTAACATGCAATCAAAGTATTAAACCCACAGCTACATCTGGATTTTAATCAACAGCTGCTTTGGATACGCATCTTCACCAGGGCTGTGGCCTACTGCACCTGGTGGTGCTGACACCGCTGATCTGACCCACCCTTCCGTGGAAAGCATGGAAGCATGACAAACCCTACAATAAAGCCATACATGGATCAATCCAGTTTGGCATTGTCAAAGGCAGAATTTTGTCACGGGCAGGATCCAACCCACAAACTTGGTGACTTTTTCCAATTGATGTTCTTTTGTCAAAGAGAGTGGGAAAAATAGTCCCTACCTCGTCCTTTTATGAGGGCTGATACAAGCCCCACTCTACATCTCATTGGCAAAACTCATCAACCCTCAGGCCCGCTACATCAATCATTATCAACTCATCTCCAAGAACATAGAGTTGTACATCGTCAGAGTCTGGAGCGCCATTGAGATGACTCCACTGAAAGTCTGGTGGCCCAATCGGTTGCTCAGTCTCATGCCGTCTCTTGACCCCAGGGCACACTTTTCCAGTACTCACAAGTTTGCAACATTATGGCTGACAAAAGGACAATGACTGTTATGGCTGACAAAGTTTGCAAATGACTGTACCACACATCTGAAGTGGGTATCCATAGAGCCCATGACCTAAGGTAAAAACCGGCCTAGTCATAAGGGTCCAAAAAAAAGCCAGCCCCTTAAAAATGACAAAAAAACGGCACTAGTTAGCTTCACCAAAAAACAAGGTTAACCAGGGCAATAAACAGAAGTCATAGTACACAGGGACCTGGTGAGTAGTTACTGAGTCACATCTTGCATAGGTTACCCATGTAGCCACTCATAGTTATCAGGGAGGTCTACATTGCCTTTCATTGATGAGTAAGTCTCCAGGGATCATTCTAGATTAGAATCTCCTTATCATCCAGGTCATCAGACCACCTTATCATAGACCAGCCTCCCAGGAATGTCAAAGACCCGACACTTGCAGCAGCTGGAGCAGCTGGAAATGAATCAGTAAAAAAGCAAAGGGTCTCAAAAAAAAGAATCTGTACCTGCTTGCCGACTGAAAGAACTCCAGCTCACTTCAGTCGCTAAGCTGCTCAAAGGTGACCTTTGCCCTGGCACCAAGCAAGACATTGTGGGTCATTTGATGAATGTCTTCCTCCTCAAAAAGACTAGATCTAGCCACAAGGAATGAGGATTAATAGATTCATCACCCAAAGACTCTATATGCTGTGGAACAAAATCCCGGTACATGGAGGCAGAGCACCTCGCTGGCCCTTTTTCAGAAAAACCAAGCCAATGGATGGAGATAGCAGATATATACCCAGGAATTACCTCAGGTGCTGCTTTTCGACAGAGCACAGCAAAAAAATGGGTATAGTTCCCCCCATACTGAGGGTGTGGCGTAAGCCACAAATAGATATGAGCTTGGCTATCAGGCCGCACATAGCCTACCTGGTATGAACCTATGAACCTATGGAACAACTAAAACAAAAATAAAAACCACGGTCAAGGACAGTAAAAAAACAATAAATCAAAAAGAAAATTTAAACCAGGATACACATCAGATCTTAACCTAATTTGCCAAAGAGTCTCCCGTTGTTCCAAATAATTTTTAAAATCCCCCCCTCTAAGGTCAGGATGAACAACTTCCAAGACAGAAAACAAAAACTTCTTAAATATGGAACAACTAACTGAATGTTTAAATAATGCGTTAGTTCCATCTTTTTGACGAATAGCATAAAGGTGCTCCCTAATGCGAATTTGTAAATGCCTGGTAGTCATCCCGACATAAAAAGCAGGACAACCAGAGCACATACTGATGTAAACAACACCTTTGGTGTTGCAGTTCACAAAAGATGGTACGCCTATAGTTCTCTCATGAGTAACAATGTTTATATATGGACCCTCAGAAATGTATCGACACATGTTGCATTGATGGCAACTGTGCATGCCTTTTTTATCAGTAAGAGTAACAACAGGTTTGTTGTCATTAAATTCCAAAATTTTCTTTAAACTAAAATTGTTCTTTGATACAAAACAAGGTTTGTCTCCCAACACATTATATAAATCCAAATTGCCCCTAATGATTCTCCAATTTGTTTCTAATATTTGCTGGATATACTGACTGTCAACTGTCATATCAAGGGCACAAATCAAATTGGTGTCAACAGTCTTGTTAGAAAAAACAGTGTTACAGCACAGGTCTTCTTTAGAAATATAGTCCAACAAAGGTTTGTAAACATTTGTGCGTTTGTTTTTAATCACATCACTGATTTTTAATAAATCAGATCTGAAATACCCTCTGTCAGTAAACAAATTAATGATGAATTCAAGCTCACAAGTAAAGTCACAATGTTTAGAGGTCATACGACTAGCTCTAATAAACTGCCCCCTAGGAATGTTCTTAACAATATGTCTAGGGTGGTTGCTAGCGTAATGTAGGTAACTATTATTGAACGTTGCCTTACGATGAATACGGCTGTGAAACCTTGTGTCTTCAAGGTCCCACCAAAGAAGCACGTCCAAAAAGTTTACTTTTAGTCCAACACAATCTTTAGTAAATTTAAGATAACTGGACAATAAATTAACTTCAAAAAGAAACAAATCAACAGTGTTCAAATCGCCTTGAATGATGAAAAACAAATCATCTACATAACGACAGAAAAAGGAAATATTAATTTTTTTGCTTAAATGGGTAAGAATTCATATTCCCACCATGCCATAACCAGATTAGCATAGGCAGGTGTGGCTGGAGACCCCATAGCAACTCCCCTCTTTTGCCTGTAGTAGGTCTTATCAAAAAGAAAAAAATTATTTTCTAAAATTATATCCAAAAAACCACAGATGGTAGAAATAGCGTTACTGCTAAGCCCATAATTCTTCTTAGATAAAAAACAGCGTACAGCTTCAACGCCATCATAATGAGGTATACAAAGATACAACATCAATGGTAAACATAATATGCATTTGAAAATCAAGTGCTCCGCTCTGAGCATACAAGTTTAACTTGTTCAAAAAATGCCAAGAGTCTCTAACATAAGAGACTTCTTTGGTCAAAAATGGTCCTAATATAGCATCAATGACAAGAGAAATACCTTCAGTGACAGAATGTGGTGAAGAAACAATGGGCCTAATGGGAGGATTCAGCAAACACTTATGGGTTTTTGGAATCCCAAAAATGACACCAATTCTGGGTTCCTGCACCGTACAAAAATCAAAAACCTCATAGTTCATGTCACCGGACATAAGGGCATCGTATAAATAAGAATAAATGGTACGTTGTTTTTGTAAAATTTGGTGGAAACTAATAATTTCGTAGTCTTCTGTGTTGTTTAAAATTTCCAGCATTTTATTCTTATAAATTTCCTGTTCCATGATGACAATATTGCCACCCTTGTCACTCTTCATAAATCTAAGATCTTTATTTAACCCCTTTAACTTGTAAAGAGCTTTCGTTTCATCATCGTTTAAATTTCGATGTATGTATGATTTACTTCTTAACATCAAAGCTAGATCTTGAATACACAGCTCTTCAAACACTCTGATAGTGTGATGTAATTGGGGAGTGAAAGAAGAAGGTTTAATTAAAGATTTGTTTTTTGCAGGTATATCATTCATAATATAGAATAAATTCAATTTCCTAGTGTATTTTTTGATGTCTACAACAGTTTTACTGTAATTAGCTCTAACACTAGGAACAAAATTCAATCCATATCTAAGAATCTTTAACTCAGTATCAGTAAAATGATAATTACTTAAGTTGAGACCAAAATTGTCCACGACAGAGTCTATGGTGTTGTGTACATCAGTATGTGCTCTGGTTGTTCTGCTTTTTATGTCGGGATGACTACCAGGCATTTAAAAATTCGCATTAGGGAGCACCTTTATGCTATTCGTCAAAAAGATGGAACTAACGCATTATTTAAACATTCAGTTAGTTGTTCCATATTTAAGAAGTTTTTGTTTTCTGTCTTGGAAGTTGTTCATCCTGACCTTAGAGGGGGGGATTTTAAAAATTATTTGGAACAACGGGAGACTCTTTGGCAAATTAGGTTAAGATCTGATGTGTATCCTGGTTTAAATTTTCTTTTTGATTTATTGTTTTTTTACTGTCCTTGACCGTGGTTTTTATTTTTGTTTTAGTTTTTGGTTCCTTCATTTGTGGCTATGGAACAACTGGTCACCACTCCCACAAGAGGGGAAAACATACTGGACCTGATCATCACCAACATGGGGACTCTATGTTCCGTACCAGAGGTATACCCCTCACTGGTAAGATCTGACCATAAATTAATCTCACCCCAGCCAAGGAAACCACAGTGAAGGACTTCTCAAAAGCAAACTTCACACTTCTCAAAACCAAGGTGGAATCCTTCAAAGCCCCCGGGCCAGTGGAAAATATGGCCGAAACCGCAGAATGTTTTAAAAATGCATTTTATGGACACCTACAGGAATGCATGGATTGTGCTATCCCAAACAAAACCAAGACTCACTCCTCCAAAGGCAGAAGACCTGTCTGGTGGACCCCAGCCATAAATAAGCTATACAACAGAAGGAGGAAGCTACTACATGATAGAGCAAAATCTCAAAAAGGGAAGGCACCTCTGATCAGTACTAGCAAGAAACTATGATCCCTCACAAAATCATTTAAGGCCAGCTTCGAAAGAAAAATTGCACAAGACGCTAAAGATAATCACAAGGCCTTCTTTAGTTATGTCAGGAACCTGGGTGGCAACTCCCAGATATGCTCTGAGTTAGTGCAAAATGACAAAAACTACACTGAACCCACAGACAATGCCAACATCCTGGCAGACAGGTTCAGTGCAAACACCCCCCCTTAGCCCCCCAAAAGAGCAAATGTCTATCCCAACAGAGTGTAGCCTCCCTGACATCACAGATGCACAGGTGAGAGCTGCCCTCTCCAAAGCAAAAAACAGAGCATCAATGGGACTGGACGGTGTCCCAGGCTGCGTCTTACATGAGCTCCAAGAAGAACTGAACCCTCACATAAAGTCACTGTTCAATCTCAGCCTTACAACAGGATATGTACCCAAGGATGGTGTACAGCAACAGTGGTCCCACTCCACAAAGGTGGTGCCACAATGGACCCTGGAAACTATCGCCCTATAAGCCTGACTAGCCTGGTCTGCAAAGCTATGGAGCGTATCATCTAGGAACTCATAAACAAAGACATTGGGAACCTCCAAACACTGGATCCTACCCAATTCGGCTTTGTTAAGGGCAGATCTTGCCTCTTGAACCTGGTCAACTTCTTTGAAACAGTCACCAAGGCCATAGATGAAGAAAGGTAGTCCACAGCCTACCTGGACCTCACAAAAGCCTTTGACACAATACTCCACTCGGGCATCATAAATAAGCTCACCAGCTTAAATATCAACCCCTATGTCACAAGATGGGTTGCAAACTGGCTCAGGGATAGAACCCACATGGTCAGAATTGCAGGTGCCATGTCAGACTCTAAACCAGTTACAAGTAGCATCCCACAAGGCTCAGTCCTGGGACCTCTCTTGTTCGGTATATATTTCTCTGAGGTACAGGCTAACACAGGAGGACTATGGCTGACCAAGTTCGCAGATGACTGTAAACTGGGTGCCATAATCGACTCACCGACTGACACAAGCATCCTCCAAAAGGGTCTCACAGAGATGGATAACTGGTGCCAGAGCCATGGCCTAAAGCTAAATGCCAAAAAGTGCATAGTCATCCCCTTTGGGAAAAACAAAGTGCCCACAAATTACCACATAGGTGGTAATCCATTAAGTACGGAAGAAGTAATTAGGGATTTCGGGACCCAAGTAGATAGCAATCTCTCCTTTGACAATCATGTTACCAAAGTGGTTAGAAAGACCTTCTATATAGCCCACCTTATCATGAAAGTGTTCACATCTCTTGAACCCAGGACCCCACACACCATAGTCACAGTAGTTAACCACCATATTAAGAGAGGTCATTGTGCCCCTCTACTCATTACTCATCAGGTCCATAATTGAATACAATGCCCCATTTGGGATGTACCTTACCCAATGCCTGCAGCAACTGGAAAGACCCCAAAAGTACCTCACCAAGAGGATCAAGGGACTCAAACAGATGCCCTACACAGTTAGGCTAAAGAAACTCCAGCTCTACTCAGTTGCTTACCGCCTACTCAGAGGCGATCTGTGCCTGACGTATAAAGCCATGTCCAACCCAGACTTAATGGACATGCTCCACCTCAGGAAATCCAAATCCCTTAGAGCTACACATTCCAGGGACTTAAACCTCAGCACTGAAATAAATAGGACATGCTGGAGGGACAGATTCATATCCCAGAGTCTCCCCTCACTCTGGAACAAAATCCCAATCCATGTTAGGCAGAGCCCCTCAATGACCCTCTTCAAGAGAAATCTTGACGAGTGGATGGGAGATCATAGGTTTACCCCTGTGATCTCTTATGTGTCCCTACTAGACAGAGGTACAGTAAACTAACCTTAAAAGGGCTATCTTCTGTGACCTACTATACAGCGGCACAGTCAACAAATCTAAAAGGGTGGCAAAAGCCAAACACACTCTGGCTAGGCTTATAAATGCCCTAGGGCAGATAGCCTAGTATCAGCCTATGAACCTATGAACCTATGAACATACAGCCATAATAGACCAGAGATTAGCCACATCCTCTACAGCTGTTGGAGTCACAAAGGGAGAGTCACTTTTTTTGGTCTTCGGAAAAGGAATAGGGAAGTTTTCCTTGTTATGTCAGAATGCTGTGCCCATCCCTGGTATAGGTTCATAGGTTGGTACTAGGCTATCAGCCCTAGGGCCTATACAAGCCTTGCCATAACAATTCCCTGGATATTCCTTTCCACAATATCAATGTTCCTTTTGAAGAGGGCCAAGGAGGGCCTTACAGAAACAGATGCTTGGTGCCAGAGCCATGGGCTCAAGCTTAATTCCAAGAAACGTATAGTTATCCCCTTTGGGAAAAAAAACATGTACCCATGAATTACCACATAGGTGGCAGTACACTAAACAGTGAAAATGCGATGAGAGACTGAAGGAAACACATGGACAGTGGTCTCATCTTCGATAACCACATCACTACAACAGTTAGGAAATCCTTCTATGTGGCACACCTCATCACTAAGGGCTTTTCATCCAGGAAAAAGGAGGTCATTGTCCCACTGTACTCATCCCTCTTTAGACCCATTATAGAGTATAACACCCCATTTGGTATGTACCTCACAAGACATCTACAACAGCTGGAAAGGCCACAGAAATACCTCACTAAAAGAATCACAGGCCTAAAGAAGATGCCATATGCTGACTGTTTAAAAACCTCCAGCTATACTCTGTGGCTGGCTCCATTTTTCCTGTAAAAAGAAACAGAAAACTAAAGAGGCATCTAGTCATCCTCAAATTCTTTGGATATAAGTAGTTCATAGGTTCATAGGAGGTTACTAGGTTAATGGCTCTAGGGCCTTTGCAAGCTTAGCCATGTAAAAAACTGTGTACCCTAATTAACCATAGTCAGATGGTTATTGTTAGCAGAGCAATTCTATGATCAGCACCAACTACCCCTGTTTATAAGGGAGATAGTTACCACCCTAGGTTGAATTTACAGACACCCATCCAATTATCAAGGCTGCTCTTAAATAGGATCATGAGAAGCTCTGCTTCATGTGAAGTAGGAGCTTATTTCAGAGGTGTAGCAATATCTTGGAAATATATCTGTCTTTCCAACATGTTCTGTTAATGTCACAGACTAGGTTGAGATACTTGGAGTGTGACTGTTATCCCATTTGATTTGTGGATGTGTAGTATTTCTATTAGGGCAGAGTCAGACACTGCTCTGTAGACCAGGCACAGGTTGCCTCTCTGCAGCCTTTATGATACACAATACAGTGACAGGGCTTTCAGTCTTTTCATGTAAGTCACATTTTGGAAGTCCCGGATTCTGTTGGTTAGAAACTTCCATGGTGTATCCAGTTGCCGCAGGTGTATGATGAGATACATACAGAGGGGAGCATTGTCCTTAATTAGTGGTCTGATAAGGGTTGAGTACAGTGAAGTTCTAACCTCCTTAGTCCTGGCTGCAATGCCCTTATTTATGAGATGCACAATGTAGAAGGCTTTCCTTACCACTATGGACACATGGAGATTGAAGTTTAGATTGCTATCAACCTATGTTCCCAAGTCTTGCACCACTGGGTTTGAGCTTAGAGGGGTGCTATCTATATCATAATTAGTGGTGGTTACTTCTTTGCAAAGGGAGATAATGAGGTATTTTTTGCATTTAGTTTTAGTCCATGACTTTGGCACCAGTCATTTGTCTGAGTCAGCTCCTTCTATAATATGTTTACATCACTGGGGGACTCAATGATTGCTCCCAGTTTGCAGTCATCTGAAAACTTGGTAAGCCACAGACCATTTACTTTTGCCTGCTTCTCAGAGAAATAGATTTCAAACAGTTGAGGGCCCAGCATGGATCTTTGTGGTACCCCACTGGTAAATGGTCTACTGGAGAGCTGGAATCTCCAAATTTGACTGTGTGCATTCTGTCAGTGAGCCAGCTGGCTACCCATCTAGTGATGTATGGGTTAATCGCCAGCTGGGAGAGTTTCTCAATGATCCCAGAGTGTGGGGTTGTGTCAAAAGCCTTGGCTAAATCGAGATAGGCAATATGTACTGCTTTGCTCTCATCCAGGGCTTTGGTGACATTCTCAAATAAATCCAGTAGGTTTAATAAGCAAGCTATACCCTTGGTGAAACCAAACTGGGTCGGGTATAGAGTGTAAAGGTCACATGTTCCCTTGTTGATAAGGTCCATGATGATTCTTTCCATGGTCTTGCAGATAAGGCTGGTTAGACTTATGGGTTGATAGTTTCCTTGTGCAAGGGGGATTACTGCGACTGCTTTCCACTCTGCCGGAACAAAGCCAGTGCTCAGGCTATGCGTGCCAAGTGGTTCCACTAGGTTTTGTCTTAGATTGTTTAGTAAGCAACCTGGGGTATTATTTAGTCCCATAGAGGCCATGTTTCTGACCTTGGAAGGTGCTTGTATGACGTGTTCTTTAGGTTTCTAGCATTCAGTAGCATGACCTTGAGTTTGTCTTTAGTGGATTTCTTTATGGTGGAAGTTTTGTTGTGCTGATATTGCCTAAAAAGGCACTATGGGGATGCAAGCACCTTTGCCAGTATTCTAAAGCCTTGAAGCCATCTCTGGCAAGGCAGTGTGGTCTGTTGACCATATCTTTCCAAGCTGACAGATACTGGATCCCCATGGAATGACACCAGAAGCTAATCCAATTATTGAAATCAATTATTTTGTCTGTATTGTGGCATTATCTAGGTAAAGGTAGAATTCTGCTTACGGCTAGGAACATATCTGCCTGGGCCACATAATCTGAGAGTTCAGTCATGTCTCTCTTCATATAGCCCAGAGAGATACATCTCAAATCATTCACTCCAACATGTACTATGGCAGAGTGATAACAGTAATTGTTGCTGAGCGACTTGAGTGCTTGTGTGATTTGATGGCTCCTAGCACCTGACAGGAGGCTAACTGTGACCATCTCCTTCTCCAGTCTGGTGAGGGGGACATCTGTGTGTCTCACTACTGAGTCGCCTATGACTAGGATGTTAGGTTATGAGATGTTTTGTCACAGGGGCTTAATCACTGAGATATTGATATGTGTGTTGTTATGTGTAGTGGTGGATTCTGTTTGTGTATGAGTATTTGTAGGTTGTTTGTGCTCTAGAGGTCTCTGGTCTTTTTGTAGGCTTTTAGTGAATACTTTCACATATGTGGGTTTATGTGTCTTGACTTTATCTTTTGTAAGTGGAGAGGTGTGTGTGCCGATATCCTGTTTGATGTCTTGCTTACTGTTACATGAGAGGACTAATTCTATTTTCATGGTATAGTTATATCTTTCACATACTGTATTTGTTTACTTTAGGAACAAGTGGCTGTCAGTATACATGAGGCAATTGCTACATTGCCTCAGGATGTCCATGTCAATCAGGCTGGCTGGAGAAAAGCTGGGAAACTGCCTGCCCATAGTAGCAAGTAATCCTTAAGTACTAATTTGTTAGCAGTCAAATTAGATCAGCTATTGCTCTAGGATTAACAAGGGGACATACTCTATAGATGATCAGGGATGGAAAGTTGGGCTATGCTACTCATTGAGTTGCCTTTAGTACAGAAGTGCACAGCAGCATTGTCTGCAGAGCAGCAGTGAACCTAGGAGGGTTTCATTGACTGCTGTCCAGGGAAAAAATAGTTTCTAGGTGTTTGCATCTGTACAAGGCACTGCAAACTCCCATTGTGCGGTGTGTAGCTAAGCCCAAATGTGAGGCTTATATACAGTTGAAATTAAACAGTTTTAAATTAGTTTTGAATTATTTGGATTCAAGCAGAAACACTCTGGACCTCTGTCAAAGGATGCTTAATGCAGACCAGCTGTGGTTAATTGAGCCAAAAACTGTGCAAACATGAGGCTTATATACAGTCATAATTTAACAGTTTTAAACTAGTCTAGCAAAAGGAAATCACACAATGATCCTTCCTCCAGCTATCCCCAGCTAAGACAAAGCTAAATCCATCATCATCTGCAACAGGGGTGCAGGGGTACCCTTCTTAATGTAAGATGGCTGGATTTGAGTTCAAGTGAATGAAAAACATGCTAGATTCAGCAAGTTTGGCTCTAGTCTATGCTACCTAAGTAATATTTCAGTGCAAAACAAGTGTATGTGATAGGAAGGCACAAACAGTAAAAAGATTCTAAAGGGACAGATTCTTCTTTTTCCAGTTAGGGGTCACCACAGCAGTCTACAGAATAATTGGCAGTTGAGTTTTATGGTGTCAAGTTGCCAGCGCAGTAACCAACCTTCCAAAGAAGGCACACACTCACACCTAGGGCCTATTTAGTGTGTCCAGTCCACCTACAGCATGTCTTTGTGAGGAAACCAGAGCACCCAGAAGATAGCCACATGATCACTGCGAGGACATGCAGACTTCTCACAGATGGCACCCCAGATGAGAATTGAACCAGGGAACCTCTTGCTGTGAGGCAGCAATGCTAACCACTACACCACTGCAGCCACCCCAAAAGGGACAAATTAATGAAGTAAAACAATATGGTGCTGCGGTAGTGTTGTTACCTCACAATAAGACGCTGTCCGGTTCGATTCTCAGATAGAGTGCCTTCTGCATGGAGACATGCGTGAATGGGTGTACCTTCACTGAAGGTTGTGTGTCAGGGCTGGCAACTCGGCACGTAAAAATCTATCTGCCAATCATTAGTGGACCGGAGTTCTGCTGTGGTGACCCCTAACCAGGAAAAGCTGAAAGACACAACAATAGATGGAAAAGTGCAGATCAAATTCAATATAAGCTTAATTTCTTGTTGTTAGCTTTGAATGGCTTGGATTCAAGCAGAAAAAAAACTCTGGACCTCTGGTAAAGGATGCCAAATACAAAGCAACTCAAGTTAATTGAGCTTAAACCAGAATAAAGACACATAGAATAACAGCCACAATAAGTCTTCAACCAGCAATTCCCAGGTCAGAAGGGTGGAAACTACCCTCTCCTCCCACAGGAATGAAGACCACATACATTCTTAATGTAAAATAACTGATCTGAAGCCCAAACACATAAACCAGAACTAAGACAATTTTAGATTAACAGACACAATACACAGACATTTAAGAAGTGGCATGGGTGTTCCAAAAAGAAGTCCCAAACCTTCCAAAACCAAGGATACTCCAACAAATCTAATAACTATTCAGAAGACCTTCCAACCCCTCCCAACCTGGTCGATCTTCTCTTCCAGAAGGTCTGAATCTCCATTTTTTTTTGATAACAGGTTGTTTCAGACAAATGGGTTCTGAAAATCATTCATCAGCATTACAGATGGCAGTGAGAGGAAATTCCTCCTATACATTGGCATTCCTAATCTTACAGGTCAGAATATTTTGTTTCCACCAGTTCTTCATTGCATACTGCCCCAAGGAGTGATAGAACACTTTCCTCCTTCCCAGGTGGGGAATGGGTTTTATTTAAGAATGTTCCTAGTGCCAAAGAAAGAAAATGACTGGATACTAGTTCTAAAACTTTCTTTCCTAAACCTGTTTTGGATAGTGCCCAAATTCAAAATAATGACATTTCACAACCTGTCACTTCTTCCTCTGTCAGGTTTGCAGGTACCATTAGAATTAAATGATGCTTTTCATCAAATCCCTGTTCAATCAGACTACGGGTACTTCTTAGGGTTTTGTGTGTCTGAATCATGTTACCAGTTCGATGCTGTAACCATTTTGTTTATCCATTGCACCAAGAGTGTTAACAAAGTGTCTAGCAACAATTATAGCTCATTGCTGGCTACAGGGTATCCCATTTTTCCATATTTAGACAACTTGCTTATCTTTGCAGAGTCTTTTTTTAATTACACGAGTTCCATTAGTATTCAGGGTACTTCTGAAGATTCAGAAGGAATCTCCCACAAAATCATTGTGTTGACTCTTTTCTGGACCAGACAACCATGGTTCTCCCTTTTTTTTAAATGGCCAAAGGCAATTACCACAAATTTACCACAAAATTCCTCTCCGAATGAATCTATGCACACAAGAACAGGGGTGTTTCATACACCCAACATCAATCATTTGCAACTGACTGCCTGGATGATAGGGTCTCAGTTGTTTTTAGACACTTATTTTCTGTGGATGTGCATCAGGTAATGATGGGTGCAAGAACCTCTGCTACTAGAAAATCATATATTAGCAAAAGGAAAGGGTATTCTACTGTGTGTCAACAACAATGCCTTTTCCTTACTAGGAGGAAGACTACCTGAGTTGCATGTTGACTACTCTTGTATGTGATCTTGTGACTGTCTCTCTTTCTGAACCATGTGTTGGCTTTTAGCAAGCCATTTGCCAGGCAGAAATCTATAATAGCTTCTCCTTCTTTATTCCTGTTGCCCCACCCATGTGGACCCAGGCAGCCCTCATATCCTGTTCTGTCTGTCCTGATATGTGCATTCAAGTCATCCATTATCAACACCAATTTGTGTTGTCCTACTTTATCTAGTAGGTCCTGCAACTGTTATCTGAATGCACTCTTGTCCTCACTATCACAAGCCTGTTGTGGGGCATAGGCTGAGATTGTGACTAGTGCCCTATCATTACACTGGAGTCTGACTGCCATGAGTCTGATGATATACTGCCTTCTGAAGCCTCTCTCTCACAATTCCCACACCATTTCTAGCCAGCCCTCCACCTGAGTAGTATACTCTGGATCCCAATGGCTTAGCTGCACTGCCCTTCCTTCTTGTCTCTTGGATACATATGATGTCCAGCCTCCTTCGTATCATCATGTCATCCACTTCCAAGCTGCATCCCATCAGTGAACCTACATTAAGCATAGCAATTCTCATTTCATGTTTGGCAGGTTGGTTAGTTTTAAGTCCAGCTTTCGCTCAACAGAGCTATCCCAGGTAACCCAGCTGGGCAACTAGACACCAGCCAGCCTATAGCTTATTGAGCAAGGGCTGCTGAGCTGTATGGTGGGCACACACTGACCAGTAGAGGGACATATACCCCTCCCATTGTTAGCATGGGTCCCTGGCATGGGTCAGAGTAGGCAGGGACCTCAACCCACTTATCACCCCACTTATCATCGGTAACTACCCATGCCCATTCAGTCAACATGACCGAATCACCTAGAGTCATATTTTACACCATTGAGTGGCTAGCCCTGCCACGGCATGCAGTCTGTGATCCATGCTTGCCTATCTTGAGGATACTGCGCACCACAGGTGCACCACAGTAGATGCCCAAAGTGGTTGGTCTGTACAACTCTTCTCCCTATAGGGCACCATGTAGAGTCTGTGCTGCTGCCCACAGTTCCATTCAATGGTGAGTTTGAGATGGAAATACTTAGCATGTTTTTCAGACATGGGAGAAACCCCATGGAGACACAGGGAGAATATGCAGACTCCAAACAGGCATTGGTCGGAGATCAGGATCGAACCTTCTACATGGGAGGCAAATACCTTATCCACTAAGCCATCTGGTCAGGCTAATATCTGTTGTTATACTCACCATAACACATCTTTTTCAGGCAGGGACAAGGCCCACTCTACCAAGGCACTGGCTTCCTCTATGGATTTTTGGAAAGGGTTGGATTCAAAGTATTCTGGAAGCTGCTACTTGGTCCTCTGTATATACTTTTACAAAACGCTATAAGCCTGAGTCCTTCTCTATGTCTAGATTCAGTTTTGCTAGGGCCATTCTCCAGGGGCTCTGGACCCTTCCCCTTCTTCCTCCCAAATATAGTTAGCTATGGTAATTTACCCATATTGCTAAGGCTACTGCTGTAGTGATCAGTATTAAGAACATAAATAGTACAGTTGTATGTGTTGAACATACCATAATAGTAAATGTTAGAATGATCACAGCTGTAGTATCCACTCCTTTCTTCCAGCCCAACATTTGGAGTGTTTTTTTTTTTATGCCAGGGTGTGGACATTTATTACTTGTTGTTCTATCATTGTCCTTTCAGGGCTCAGCATCTCTATCTGTGCTGGTAGGAAAGTTCTTAAATGCTTTTCATCAAACTTGTCTTTCATTCAGCTCGTCTCAAGCTAGTTGACAATTTGGTCCATGGAAGGTGTCCCAAAGTTTATGAAGCAGGCCAGCTATTATATCCTTGACAGGATTTAACTCAAAAGGCCACTGCAGCAGTGATCATTCAAACATCTATTGTTATGGTAAGTTCAACTTTTGCAACTCTACTTTATACTCGTCTAACCCTGTCATCACTTGCTAATATTAGACAGGAAGCACCTAACAGATACACACCAAAGGACACTCAAGATTTCATTCTGCTATGAAAGAATATTAAAAATGAAATGCACTCATTATCATTTTCCCTTCTCTGTACTTCTCACCCTTCATAATATCTATCTAATTAAGTTATTTATTCATTGATTTCTTTATTTAATTTATACTTGGTTAACTAGGTAAGTAAAATGATCCAGGATCCCTTTTCAGCTACAATCTTGTCCGCAATGGCAAAGATAAAAGCAAGTAGTAAATAGGCTTAGAAATAAAAAAAAAATACTGCCATTAAGACACTTGACAGCAACAGTATGTACAATCAGAGCAGTAACTACTTATTCTGGATCCTTGTGATGATACCTGATCTGTCACCCCCATGCTTAAAGACAAAAAAAGGTCTTCTCATACATCAGGAGTGAAGCAAAATGTTAAGTATTTCTGCCCTGTCCATAAATGCCCTATCTGTATTTATTTGGTAGAATCAAACAGACTAAAACTGTACATTTTTGAACAGAGCTAACAAAACAATGGAATCTAAGAATTAGTATACCATTCTGTAAGCCTTGGATCTCTGCAACCCTTGCATTTACTTTCTTTGACTAGATGGTCTCCTTGTATTTTCTTGGAAGTCAATAGTTGTACTTTATTCTTGATGTTCCCTGTAAGACTGTGGCAAACATCTGGAACAATTTTTGAGAAAGCTCTTTCACATATAACAAGTATGAATTGGTCCTATATGTGAACACTGCCATTATTTCTAAGATTGTAGGACATAGCTCTCAAACATTTTCTTCCAAAATTAAAGACAAAACAAACAATGACTAGTGAAAATGTCACAAACTATGGACTTATTTTGAATACTGATGCTGTAAATTTAGAACCCTTGAAAACATTTCAAATGTTAGGTGATATTTTGGATAATTTTAGCCAAAATTATGGACATTGCTACAAATAAGGAACAGTGGAAGGTTATGGTATAGTAATAGTTTCTAACCTGCAGTCTTTTTAAGAACAATGGACAGTAGCTCTCATTTAAATAGTTTACAGATGCTTATATTGAGCAGTGAAGAAGCTCTGGCTGTAACAGGTAGCCACTTGCTTGAAAGTAGTATACCCCTGGATTCATGAAGCTTGCGCCAGGTGCAGGCGTAGCATCAGCATTCTAACACCAAATATGGCCAATGAGCGATTCAGGTACGAGCTGTTTCCACGTGCTCTACCTGCGTACACTACGTCCGCACAACTCCTGGGCCCTGTATGCTAATTACCCTATGTGCAGCAGTGTAGCATGCAAATGAAAGTATGTAGCAATTCAGGAAGTAGTGCAGGTGTAGTGTAAGCATGCAGAAATGTAAACCGTAGAAAACGGTTTACATTTTTGGAAACATAAAATTGGAGCCATGGCAGCCGACCAAACACATGTATTATATTGTTAATATATGCAAATGGCTAAATATATAGCCATTGGCATAAAAAAAAAATGTACAAAATATAAAATTAACATTTAACATATACAGTCGCACTATTGCAATGTGGAAGTGCAGGGCAGCGGTGCGCAAAGGGGATCGCAAGGAATATAAAAAAAAAAATAGAATAAAACCGCAATGAAACACATATCACGATTTCCCCATAATAGTCAATGGCAGGCATGCTACACCATACTATGACACAAGGGTTGCTAAGGGGCAGTGACAGTGTTATGTGCACTAGCTAGGAATTAGTAGGCAATGCCATGTAAATGAGAGGAGTAATCATGAATCGCAGATTCCCTGCTGGTGTAAGGATGCACCTCACAGCATAGTGTTATAACACAGAGGTGTGCCCTTAAGGTAAAGATGACATCAAGAGAGGGGTGTTTCGCCATTGCTGTAAGCACATTGGAGCATTGCTAAACTGGTTTGCCCCTAGCTAGGCAATGCTGCAGGATAGGGGTGCGTTGAATTGGCCACAGCTATGATTAGCTGAGAGTACACAAGGTAACCGAGCATGCATGTGAACGGAGATGAAAAGCACGTAAGCCCAGTAAACAGGTTTGTGCGGTGCGCACTGCAGCTGAAACAGGAAGGATATAGGAAAGAAATAAGGAAATGCTGCAGCAGTGAAATTGGAGTACAAATGACTAATTAACACCTAGGAGCCTACAGTGGGCCATTGACAACAGCTAACAAGGCTGCAAGCAGCTGCCTGCAGAACAGGAAAGGGGAGGGGCTGTACTGCAAAGAAAACAGTAAAGTGTCAAAGCAGAACAAAGCCGATTTGCAGTATATGAGCTACAAGGCACATTTTGCCATGACTGGGTAGGGAAAGTACAAAACAAGAAAGACGGCAGGTGGATGCATGCCTGATAATGAGAGGGAATCCAGGTTTAAAAGTGAATTAAAGGGCAAAACATTAATCAAGGCAGGCAAGTAGATCTCCACAGTAAAGGCCCCACACTTGCAGTTATCATTGCAAAACCCATATTTAAGACACGCTGCAGCTGGAATAGCTCATACACACACACTGACATCAGCAGCATCCATAGCACAATAGTATAAAGTGCGAAAGCACCTCACACACATTTGTGCATTCCCATACACTCTGCACCAGTGGTGTATATAGACGGGGAACATTTAGTATGTACATGTTAGGAGCTGCCATAGCTTTGATCCACCAGCAAGTGTTGAAGACTGAAAGTGGTGTGGAGGATGATGCACATGACCACCTCAGGCACCAGAGGAGAAGGAGAGTGTTCAGACCCAGGGTAACCTACCAGGGGGTACATGATCTGGAGATATTAGAGTGTTACAGAATGGACAGGGACATCCTACAGCAACTTGTGGAGCTGTGCCAGCCACGCCTCAGAGCCAGAATAAACAGAGGGGAACCCATCCCAGTGGACATGAAGGTATGTGTAAGCCTGAGAATACTAGCTACAGGTATCTTTCAAAGACCAACTGGGGATATCATGGGGATCTCGCAGGCATCAGCATCCAGGGTACTACACCAATTCCTGGATGCCATGTTACCACATGCCAATAAGCACATATACTTCTCCCGAATGCAGGAGGAATTGACCAGCAATATGCATCTCTTCCACCATGTAGAAGAATACCTGGAGTTACTGGGTGCAATAGACAGCACACACATACACATCAAGTCACCACCCATTGAGCAGGGTAGGCGCAACATAAACTGCAAGGGATACCCCTCCATCAACTGTCAGGTTGTGTGCAATGCCCAGGGCATTATTATGGATGTGTGTGCTGGCAGCCCTGGAAGCTATCATGACTCTCACATCTGGCATGCCTCACAGCTGTACCAGTTATTTGCCAGGGGGGGACATCCCAAATGGCCACCTGGTGGGGGATGCTGGCTATGCACTGTAACCATGGATGATGACTCCCATCAGAAATGCACACACACCCATGCAGGAACGCCATAATGAGGCACATGCACAAACCAGAATCATCATAGAGTGTATGTTTGGGATGCTGAAATCAAGGTTCCATTGCTTGGACATATCTGGTGGAGCCTTGCAGTACTCTCCAAGCACGTTTGCCCACATCTTCATAGTGTGTGCCATGGTACACAATATGGTCATGCGGAAACAGCTGCAGCAGGGACAGAATTATGAAATTCCTCACAGCCCACCACCATTGCCAAGGGCCCCACAGGCACAGAGGTACTCAGACCACGAACACCTTGAGCCAGCCCCAGTAGGTAGATGGAGATGTGCCCAGTATGCCCATGCCTTGGCAAAGAGGGAATGTACAGCACACACACTGACAGCATAGGCATCTAAGGACTGACAACTTTCTCCACCTGCACACACAGTAAAAATGGATGGCACACACACAAGACTACCAGTAAATTGTCATGTATAGGCAGCCTAATGTGTGCATCCAACATAGGCAGCCCTCAACTGTTGCAGACACAACTGCCATTGGCACAAGGTACGTAAACACCTGAACAGTAAATTACGCTATCAGCATATGCAGATGCTGTATGTATAGATTCATAGGTAGGTACTTGGCCAACTGCCAGAGGCCATTCGTAAGCCAAGCCAAAATGTGTCAGCTTTTGCCACCCCATTGATTCATCAACCATCCGTCTGTGGAGCAGAGCCAATGGCAGGATCTCTGGGGTGCATCTACTGTTCCCCATCCACTCTTCAAGGTTTCTCTTGCAGAGTGATAGTGAGGGGCTGTGTATAATGTAGTTAGGGATGTTGTTCCAAAGTATGGGGAGTGTCTGTGACAGGAATCTGTCCCTCCAGCATCTTCCAGTTATTGTTTTGGCAAGGTTCAGCTCACTACAGTGTGTGGCTTATTGTGACATGGATTCCCAAAGGTGGAGCATATCCATCAAGCCTGAGTTTGACATGGCTGTGTTGGCCAGCGGAGATCATCTCTGGGTAAAAGAGATGCCACTGAGTAAAGCAGAGTTTATTCAATCTGGCTGCATAGGCCATAAGTTGGAGGCCAGTATTCCCCTTGTGAGATACATTTGTGGACCTCCCAACTGTTGGAAGTGTCTTCTGATGTACATCCCACATGGGTTATTATACCCTATGATAGGACTGATGAGTGATGAATAATGGGGCACTATAATGCCAGTATGTCTAGATGGGAATCCTTTAGCAATCAGATGGCCTACATAGAAGGATGTCCTAACTACTGTGGAGATATGATTGCCTAAGTGGAGATCACTATCTATCTTAATCCCCAGATACCCCATTACCTCGTCCATATTAAAGTGGCTGCCACTTATGTGTTAATATGTGGGTGCTTAATATTCCACAATGGAATGACCATGCAGTTAGTGGCACTTGGCTGGAGGCTGTGATGTTGACACCCAGTGATGTTCTCTGTGAGGCCCCTTGAGGGATGTCTGTGTCAGCTGGACTATCAATCATGGCTCCCAGTTCGCAGTCATTGCCAAACATGGTCTGCCGTAGTCCACCTTGTGTTTGCCTATACCTCTGAGACATATATGCCAAACAGTAGGGCTGCCAGGACTGAGTCCTGTGGTACATCAGTTGTGACTGGTCGAGAAATTAACCTGGAGACTGCTAGTCATACTATGTGGGCTCTGTGTGTAAGCCCGTTGGCAGCCCAACCTGTGATGCATTGGTGTTTGTACAGGCTGGTGTGTTTATCAATAATACCTGAGTGGGGCATGGTGCCAAAAGCCTTGGCGAGGTCCAGGTAGTATGTGTGAACCACCTCCCCCATCATCTAACATCTCGGTGACTGTATGTAAGACCAATAAAAAATAAATCCAAGGTGGAAAACCAAACCAAGACAGACTGCTGCTCAGAAAGTCTAATTCTTTAATACAAAACCATGAAAAACAATGAAAACACAAGCGCTTTCGCTCGGTCTGTGCCGAGCTTTATCAAGTGAACATCCAAAGTGCTGCAAGGCTTTATATACACTGAAGTTAATTATTAATTAATCAATTAAAAAATTAATCAATTAAAAAATTAAAGCTTAAAAATGCTGGAGTTGATAAATTGTTAAAAATGTCTCTTTGTTAAAAGTTAAACCTGGTGCATTATAATAAATGTATACAGTAAATATTAAAACTGAAATGTAAAATAATCGAAAGAAATTGTAGGCAGTGCATTTAGCAATAAATTAAAATAAAACATTTATCATATTTCACTTGAAGATTTTTTATCAGCAATGAATGAGCTTCTCATAATCGAGCCTTTCTTAGCTTGAGGACACTGTTTATGTTGATGTTGTCATTTAATCCAGGGTGTCTGCCTGCATCTAGTTTAAGTTGCCATATAAGTTCCTTGTATTCGAGGGTCTCCCAGTCACCTCCCCTAGCATCCGGGGTAACTTGCTCCAACACTATGAATTTAAGATCTATCCCAGGGCAAGTGAGTGAATGCTTATAGAATGCGTTAGACTCCCTTTGTTTACTTAGATCGTAAAAATGTTCGTAGAGTCTTTTCCTAAATGGCCTCTCAGTTTTGCCAACATAGAAGCTTGAGCAGGTGGTGCAAAAACCTAGGTAGATGACCCCTTTACTCCCACAGGTGTAGTGATGATATGATATGATCTTAAAATTCCTGGAGGGAATGTAAAGTGTTGGAGCATTAATAATGGCATGGCATTGATTACAGGACCCACATTTGAAAGTGCCTAGTCGTGTGTTAGAGTTATTAGCCTGGAAATTAGGTTTTCTTTCAAATAGTTCCTTGAAATTAATGTCCCTCTTTCTTACAAATTTAGGGTGTGGTGGGAGGGCATCTTTGAATTCTTCATGAAAGGTCAGTATGGGCCAGTGCCTCCTGATGATCTCCTCAATATCAGTGGAGTTGCTGGAATAGGTATAGAT
This sequence comes from Protopterus annectens, assembly GCF_019279795.1. Taxonomy (NCBI): domain Eukaryota; kingdom Metazoa; phylum Chordata; order Ceratodontiformes; family Protopteridae; genus Protopterus; species Protopterus annectens. The sequence goes on along the minus strand of NC_056733.1, from coordinate 1,360,047,645 downwards.
AAAACTATTCCGGAAGGTGTCAGATATCGCTGTTGTGTTAGTTGTGACAGAAGGTTGCCCTGTACCAAGAAGTGGTGGAAATGTTGTTTCTCTGTTCGTGCTTTTCTGGATTCCTGACTGTATGTAAGACATCAAACAGGTTCAGTAGGCATGAACTGCACTCAACCAAGCTGACCTGGGTCGGGTCCCATGTTTGGAGGTTACCAATGTATTTGTTAATGAGTGCCATGAGGATGCGAACCATACCCATTGCAGACCAGGATAGTCAGGCTTATGGGGTGGTAGTTACCATGGTCAGTTGTGATTCCACCTTGATGGAGTGGAATAACCATTGCCATGTGCCATTGTATGGGCATGTAGCCTGTGGAGAGGTTGAGGTTGGAAAGCTTAATTAGGTGGGGGATCAGGCTGTCTTGTACAGTTTGCAAGATGAAGTCTGGGACAACATCTGCCAGCATTGATGCTCTGTTCTGCATTTGTAAATCTGTCTGTATCTTGAGCAGTGTTTCCCCTTAGCGTGGGGGCTGTGAAACCCCCCACCCCTGTCACTAGTAGTGTAAATTTAGCTGTAGGAAACGTATACACTGTGGTATCCATGGGTGGGGGAGATGCTTGGGTGTGGAAACAGTGAATAGTTAATGGTCAGATCTAACCAGTGACCGGTTAACCTCCACTGTGGTGCAACGTTTGCCTATGTTGGTGATGATGACTTCTAGTAGTTTCTTCCCCCTGTTAGGGAGGTTTCCACCTGATACAGGGTATATGAGGTTATAAATTCCAGGAAGTGCAGGGCCTGGAAGTGAGTACTGGAGTAAATTTCCCAGTTAATGGTATGGTAGTTGACATTGACCAATGTCAGGGTGTGCGTTAGGACTGTCATGTTCTCCACTGTCTCCAGGTAGGTGGAGTGGTGATCCTGGATCATGGAGGGTGATCCGTAGCAGGCCACAGTTTACATTGCAGTTGTGGCTGATGTTAGCTGCACATGGATAATCTCAGAGGTATCATGCTGCCCCACTAACCTGGAGGTGTAGGAATCACTGATGAATATGGATACAGCCCCTCCATGTCTGTGTTGGTCCATGTTCTGTGGCTGAAATGTTTGGTACTGGTTGTAGTTTGGTAGTGCTGGTGTGCTCTCAGGAGCCTTAAGACAGATCTCAGTTACTGCACAGATGTTGATGTTGTCCATCCTGAGGAGTGCTGTGAGTGCATGTATGTTGTGATCACAACCCCTAGTGTTGAGAAGCCTAACCCTCATTGAATCTGCTAGTTTTCCATTTACGGTGCTGGTATTCACCCTCAGGACTCTCCTAAATAGGGCACAATGAGGCACCAATAGCCTTGGCCAGTATTCCAAAGCCTAAGGCTGACACATAGGCCGGTATGGTATCATTACATGAATGTTCCCCATCTGTGTTTGTTTTTCATCTCTCCTTTAGGTAACCTACTGGTAACCAGTAGAAAGCCTTAAACTTATACAAGTCTTCTTTTAAAATAGGCTTTTGGAGTGACCAAGTATCAGTGTTCTGTATGTTCTTGCTGTGCTTAACTTTTTCCTGACTACAAGGTAATTTCTCATTGTATATTGTGATCTGAAAGTCTGTTTATTCACATATTATGGCTGTGATGGCCTGCACTTTAGAGGTTCACAGATAGCCTACTACCTATCTGCCCAAGGGCAATTAGAAGAATAGCTACAGTGTGTTGGCTTTCTCTGCACCACTGATGAAGTAAATGAGCCTCTATTAAGCATAGACAATGAAGCAATTCCAGGCAGAGTTGCTGGAAGCTGTTAAAAACTGGGGTTGTGGAGGGTGATAGGGGCACTTAGTGATCTAAAGAGGGCATGTTAATGTGACAATTCAACACCATTCAATTCCCCCAACAGGTCTCGCAGCTATCAAACTGGACAGGCTCCCCCACCACCTGGTTGCATGGTTCTGGGGCACACGATCTCAGGGATGTATATTCGGTTACCAATTCACACAACAAGGTTTCCCTTGATGTGTGTCAGTGAGGGTCTATGCCTAATGTAGTTAGGAATGTAATATATTGTCTCACAGTACATTTGTTATATGTTGTTATTTCAATAGTACATGAAGCGCAGTGAGTTTGGGGGCCTCCACCCTTTTCTTAGCCTAGCTTACACATAGAAATCATCTAAATAGGAAATAGGCGGAAGCAACGTTAATGTCAACAGTGTAATGGTTACAGCATCTGCATAGTATCTGTGCATTTGAGGTTCCAATTCCGATAAAGGCAGGGATGTTAATCATGTTCAAAAGTATACCTTAACCACAGCTTGCATATATAGGTAGTAATCGTCTGTATAATAAACATTTGAAACAACCATATAAACCCATGTGTGCTGGAAAGTACAGTCAACAGAGAATGTAATGTTATGTCAGCACATAGTGAGATGTTACTTCACTGACTCATATATCCTGAGTAGTTAGCAGATGTGGCCATGTTTGCATGCACAGGTTATACATTACTAAAGTTTGTTTAACTGTGTTTAACTGCTGTTATAATATCACACAAACACTTTTAAACATGCCTACAACTGCTTAAATGAGCCTTATTCTGGAGTAAAAAACATTTGTAAAGGATCGAAGGTGTTGAACCCTGGACCATGCACACTGTAGTCACGTGACTTACCATTAAGCCATCTGAGGTGTATGCATGTTTCATGTTCTTGAGACTATATGCATTTCAATGTAATGACCACAAATGGGACAGTCACTTTGTGTACATATGCACAGTACATTGTAATGTACTGTAGTCTGTGAACCAACACATTCCAGTCTACATATGTATTACTGTTACAAATTAATATATATATATATATATATATATATATATATATATATATATATATATATATATATATATATATATATATATATATATATATATATATATATATATATATATATATATATATATATATATATATATATATATATATATATATATATATATATATATATATATATATATATATATATATATATATATATATATATATATATATATATATATATATATATATATATATATATATATATATATATATATATATATATATATATATTTATATATTATTACATCAATAGCCATATATATAAACATCTATGACCACACTTTGTGACACAGAAGCACTCCAAAGGAATTGGAGTGTACACAAAACACATACAGCTCTGGTATTATAACAATTAATATTAACCTAATTCACCAGAGAAGAGGTGGTTGTTGTGTATGTGAAGATTGGGGTGGGGGAGGAATGATGCGTAATGCAATCATGCATCAAGGAGGGCCTGGGTCGGATATCCAATAAGTGAACTGGAGAGGTATACATGGAGTATGGGGACAATATAAAAAGGACACAAAGCAAGAACCTTACTCATTCATAATACACCCTGTCATGTCACATTGCAACACCTACTTTCACAAACATATGAACATTAACATGTATCAGACATATGTACACCAACTGACTGTCACATTTGTTTTCAGTAGTGAGGAATGCCTGTAGTAAAATGTATATTCTAAACACCATAGCATTTGAAAATATCTCAAATGCCTTAGTGGTAAAGTCAGTGACTGTGGTGTTCATGGTCCTGGGTTCAAGATCTGCAAGGGCTGTCAAGTTATTTTGAGGGCTAGAATAAGGACTGTTGGATGCAGGTGGATTAAAGCACTCTTAAGCAGTTGTAAGCGGGTTTCCATGGGTTTGCGCACTGGTAAGCTGTGCTGAAACATGGTAAATGGAGAAGAGCTTCATAGGTTTTACCTTTGTTTAACGTCACGCAGATCACATGCAAACCTGCTTACAACCACGTAAATGTGTGTTATTCACACTTTCCCTACAAGTGCCTATTCTGACAGGTAAAGTAATAACACCTTCCAGGATTAGAACCTGAAAACATATACTCCATCCTCAGAGTAACCTTGCACAAAGCTACCTAGGATGCATCTATGCCAGTTGTATATGCAGACAGGTTGAAACACAAAAGGGATGAATGTGCTGAAATAGGACAACCAGCCATGTGCCCAATTAAAGGTGTATGCTCATATATAGATATATATATATATATATATATATATATATATATATATATATATATATATATATATATATATATATATATATATATATATATATATATATATATATATATATATATATATATATATATATAGATATATAGAGAGAGAGAGAGATACATAGAGACATGTCGATATATACAGATCTACATATATAAGTAGATATATACATAGGTTAAAAACATCTACACATCTATGGAGGTTCCGATAAACATATGCAATGATATATATATATATATATATATATATATATATATATATATATATATATATATATATATATATATATATATATATATATATATATATATATATATATGTATATATGTAGGTCCCCTTCACTACACTGACACGCCACAAAGCCGACACCCAAAACACCGAGACCAAAAGACCGACGACGCAAATGATTGACAAGGTGAAATCCCGACAGCCGAAACACCGACATGGGCAACGTGTGAGCTCGACTCAGTAAGTGTGCGATAGTGAGGTATTTAGGGTTAGGGAGCGGACAGGTATGTGTGCGATAGTGAGGGATTTAAGGTTAGGGTGCGGGAAAGGTGAGTGTGCGGTAGTGTCGGACTTAGGGTTAGGGTGCAGGTAAGGTAAGTGTGTGATAGTGACGGACTGTAGTTTTAGGGGCGGGTTAAGTGAGCTAGGGTTAGGGTGCGGGTAGGGTGAGTGTGCGATAGTGATGGACTTTATGTTTAAGGGTGGGTTAAGTGAGTTAGGGTTAGGGTGCGGGTAGTGTAAGTGTGCGGTAGTGTCGGACCTTAGGGTTAGGGTTTGGGTTAAGGTTAGTGCATATATAGTTGTGTGTAATGTGTAGTTTATGTTTTGTGTGTCGGTGTTTTGGGTGTCGGTGTTATGGTGTTTGGTTTTGTGAGTTGTCGGTATTGTGTGTTTTCGGTCTTTTGGTCTCGGTGTTTTGGGTGTCGGCTTTGTGGCGTGTCGGTGTAGTGAAGGGGACCCATATATATATATATATATATATATATATATATATATATATATATATATATATATATATATATATATATATACACACACACACACACACACACATACATGTCTGTAGGCAGCATCCTAAGTGTTCATATCTGAGTATAACATGGACCATAGCAATCACCCATTCCGCCCCCTCCAAACAATATGAACATAACATATGAAGAATATATGCCAATACACTATTACAAATATGTTCTATGGACACAGTCACCAACACAACTGCAATGACTGCAAATATCTATGACAGAAATATACAGACAGCTTTCATTTTGCAAACCTTTATTACATTCCTTTGTATTGCCAAAAGGATTCAAGGACTAACAGTACCTGCATGCTATACAGGAAGCATTTAACAGTGTCTGCTGATGTAACAGGGTTTGTATGAACTAATCCCGTTCCAGAGGGCTGAAAGGTTCATACACCAGAAAGTGTTACCGAGTACTGATTATCAGCACAGTATGATACATAGTAACAACAAACTAAATATGTCTGGTAAGCACACTGTAAACCCCCTAACATTATATGCATAGCTATGCAGCCTTGAGCTGGTCAAACAACCTGGCCAGACTGAAACATTTGCAGAAGTATTAGGTACAGACAAACCTTGCACAAGTAGCAATGTTCAGAAATATAACAGCAGTACTCACATTTAGACCAAATCCTCTAGGCATTACACATAATATATTAGTGTTCATCTCCATACAGCTGTTGAATAGATTCCAAACAACACTTCCACGCTGTCTTCCTCACAAGTAAGGCAAAGGGTCAATGCCCAAGTGGATTACTCAATTATACACCACTGTAGCCGTGGTATTGGCTAAGGCAGTAGCAGCACTACTGATGTGTATGTAATTAGCTACTTAGTAACACCAACTGGTTATCGGGATAGCACATGTTACTGATCTGTAACTATAAAAGGTTGCCTTGTCTCACATTCAAACCATCTGTATCTACCTTTAGAACAGTTCAAAACACTTGAAAGACGTACCAAAAATTAGTATTGTACTAGTCAATAATGCCTCCATTTACTAAGAAGGTATGTATAGCATGTAGGATGTCTGTGTATGTAATACCTGTTCTGCAAGTATTACAGTGTAATCAATGCATATAGTGGAAATAGCTATCTTGTAGTGATGTACTGTTGAGCAGTAGTAATGCTTGTAGTATTCTATGTGTGTACTGCTGCAGGTCACAAGGCAAACTCCACATACACCACAAGAATGATATGGGCTTGGAACTCACCAATTCGTTTCCAGCCACTGTCAGTGTCAGGATTGGTCCAACAAGTATGTGCTATAACAGGGGATAGTATATGTCAATAAATTGTAACAGTCGACCTATGTATGGATGTATAAGTAAGATGAACATGTTAAAGGTGGGCTTACTGTGCAAATATGGTGTGCATTGTGGGATATTGTGCCAATAACTGTGTAATGTACAGAATTTTAGGCAGATCTGTATTCTATTCTACATAGCAGTTCTGTTATGTTATGCAAACAGTAGTTATGTATATTGGCAATAACAATACTCAATAACAGGATACATATCATTTGTATTAATCTGACAGTTTAGCAGCATGATAGCAAAGATAATTGGAAGAGCCAGATAACTATCCTTGCACATAACATATGTAATATCCACTTCTCTAGTATCGTTTGCAAGCAATAACAGCTGTGCATGTGTACATGTTATGCAAATGTGTAGTGACCCTTGTTACAGGGCTGGACCTCTCTAGTATCGTTTGCAAGCAATAACAGCTGTGGGCTGGACCTCTCTAGTATTGTTTGCAAGCAATAACATCTGTGCATGTGTACATGTTATGCAAATGTGTAGTGACCCTTGTAACAGGGCTGGTCCTCTCTAGTATCATTTGCAAGTAATAACAGCTGTGCATGTGTACATGTTATGCAAATGTGTAGTGACCCTTGTTACAGGGCTTGCCCTCTCTAGTATCATTTGCAAGCAATAACAGCTGTGCATGTGTACATGTTATGCCAATGTGCAGTGACTCTTGTTACAGGGCTGGTCCTCTCTATTATCATTTGCAAGCAATAACAGCTGTGCATGTGTACATGTTATGCAAATGTGTAGTGACCCTTGTTACAGGGCTGGACCTCTCTAGTATCATTTGCAAGCAATAACAGCTGTGCATGTGTACATGTTATGCAAATGTATGGTGACCCATGTTACAGGGATTGCCCTCTCTAGTATCATTTGCAAACAATAACAGCTGTGCATGTGTACATGTTATGCAAATGTATGGTGACCCTTGTTACATGGTTTGCCCTCTCTAGTATCATTTGCAAGAAATAACAGCTGTGCATGTGTACATGTTATGCAAATGTGCAGTGACTCTTGTTACAGGGCTGGTCCTCTCTATTATCCTTTACAAGCAATAACAGCTGTGCATGTGTACATGTTATGAAAATGTGTAGTGACCCTTGTTACAGGGCTGGACCTCTCTCTTATCGTTTGCAAGCAATAACAGCTGTGCATGTGTACATGCTATGCAAATGTGTAGTGACCCTTGTTACAGGGCTGGACCTCTCTAGTATCGTTTGCAAGCAATAACAGTTGTGCATGTGTACATGTTATGCAAATGTATGGTGACCCTTGTTACAGGGCTGGGCCATATGGCTATATACACACCTACATAGAGTGGATATTAAGAGTAGAGACACACTGGTTGAACTTCCAGGTTTTTGTTTCCCAGCCTTTCATTGCCAACCTAACAGCCACTTGCCCATACTGTATGTAAGGTAGTGCACAGTACTGGTAATGAAACAGGTTGCATATCATCTTTAACTCCAGTGTAGCATCTGCAGTAGGAGTGTAAGATGTAGGAGACAGCTGCCCATGTGTAATAACCACTTCATAGGTGATGGCTTTACACTATCTGATTATATCCTGATCATGTTTATAGTGGCATCAGAGTCTATTGATACATGACTCTGTTTGGAGAGTAGGTGTCTGTGCCCAACAGAGCTTATAGTCCTGGTGGATATGTGAGTATATACCCAGAGAAGGAAACAGACCTGTAGACACTTGCATCATCTCTAATCAACTAACAGGATGTGATGTGCTCCTCAGAGGAGGATTACTGCTAAAGGTAGCCACAGTGTTTCCGTAATAGCAAGTGTTGTCACGTCCATAACACAAATATTTAATTTTAAAAATTATTACTCTTTGTGCTTTTTTCCCTCTCAAATATTGTTTATTTTTCTGTATTTGATCTTAGTTCATTCCCCACTTAATAACTTTGTACACATTATTTTTTCTCTCAAATATTATTATTATCTGTATTTGATCACAGCTTATTATTTTATATTAATATTGCATAATAAGTTTCTGCCTATACTTGGAGCTTTTCTCCCCGGGCCTCTACTGAAAATGGACATGTATCCAGTTGGACTAGACCGGTCAACAAATGTAAATAAATAAAAATAAATAAATAAATGTGAGCATCACTGTCTAAAACATCTTCATATGCAATACATAAACTAAATACAGCACTTGGTACTTGTAGTACTGAATGCTCATACAGACATGTCCACTACTCAGCTACTGGAGTTTATTAATGTCACCTTTGTGTATGTGGCCATCCTGGGGTAATGTAATCTCTATGCCAAACCAA
>NC_056733.1:1360033455-1360038396 GCF_019279795.1 Protopterus annectens | reverse complement strand
TTTATAAAGTACAGTACATTCAAGGGTACTGTACATATGTACACAAAGTGACTGTCCCATTTGTTTTCAGTACTGTGGAATACCTGTAGTAAGATGTGCATTATAAACTCCATGCAACATATGTACAACCCAGATGGCTTAGTGGTACATCCAGTAACCTCAGTGCCCATGGTCCAGGCTTTTAGACCTGCAAGCCTTGTTGATACTGTCAAATAGGACTGCATAAGACACTTTTAAGCAGGTGTAAATGTGTTTTTGTGACAGTAAGCAGCGGGTACACGCAGATAACAGACATGTACTACTCGCAGTACACTTGAAATGCCCTTCTTTGGCAATCCTGCTGATGTCACCCACCTGCCAATACACCTCTGGGACTGCTGTACCCCAGTAATCTCCATGGTGCGTGCTGTAACTGCGTAATGCTGAATAGTGTGTGTGTGTGTGTGTGTGTGTGTGTGTGTGTGTGTGTGTGTGTGTGTGTGTGTGTGTGTGTGTGTTCACATTCTCACCTTGTGCAATCCTGCTGATGTCACCCACCTAGAAATACACCTTTTGGACTTCTGTAACCCAGAAATCTCTGTAGCTTGTGCTGTAACTGCATAGTGCTGCAGTGTTATAAACTAATTAGGTAGGGGTTTTATTCCATGACAGGCCATGTGTGTGTGTGTGTGTGTGTGTGTGTGTGTGTGTGTGTGTGTGTGTGTGTGTGTGTGTGTGTGTGTGTGTGTGTGTGTGTGTGTGTCTGCCTGAGAAAGGAACAATGCTTTTTAGAGTATGCACACTCTTTACAATTCACATAACCAACTTTGGCAATCCTGCTTTTGTCACCCACCCAGTAATACACCTCTGATACTGCTGTAACCCAGCGTGCTGTAACTGCGTAATGCTGAAGTGTGATAAACTATTAAGTAGGGGTTCTATTCCAAGACATGGCAGATGTGTGTGCGTGTGTGTGTGTGTGTGTGTGTGTGTGTGTGTGTGTGTGTGTGTGTGTGCGTGTGTGTGTGTGTGTGTGTGTGTTTGACAGACAGAGCCTGTGTGGAGGTGGCTAAGAGTGTCTAACCACTGGACATATTAGGGAGCAGATTATGTAGTTTTCCTATATGGTGTCCGTATTATATGTCACAATGTCCTCTTCATGAGGAGTACAGATGCCAATCAGCCAAGAGACTGTGTTGGCAAGCCATACCCCTACATCTGGTAAAAGACCTGGTGAACAAAGTACGCAACCCTAGTATTACCCAGAATATGTTCTGAACCCATGTGTCATACACAAACACACTTGTCTAGAATATCCAGCTATGTTGTTAATACCCTGCACATTGATGACAGATAGTAGGCACGGTGTGTTTGCAGTGGGCTGCAGAGGGAATGGCACCCTCTACAGCAGTACAATAGGCACATCATTGTGGACAATGTGCCTTTACTATGTTCCCCACTGGATGCCTGCAACACATGTGGTGCCATCAAATGTGATCCATAGAGGCCATACAATGCCTTACACATGTGCCCTGTATGGACTGATGCCACTGACACCAGGAAATACCTGTATCATGCTATCAATGCAGATGCAGGGTCAACCTGCTGTCTATAGGCAGATCCTGCCACACCAGGCCAGCACTGGCATATCTGAGGATAACAGTCTGTGTACACAACATGTGCCAGCCAAACCAGGCACACTTGTACATGTCACTGTACATTATTGTGGGACGTGCACTTCCCAGGCAATGTCCATGTCAAGGACTATCAAACACAGACATGGCATGCATTGCAAAGCAATGGCCATACAAAATGGTAACCAGGATGTCAGGACAGTACATACAATACCCATCTGTGTGGGACATTGTAGACGCTACACCGCTGTACCACACTGCACACCATTGTTGGATGGTGTGATGCCAAGGATTACCCCTCAGCCAGCCTTGTACAGCCATCTTGCACAGCCGACCACTATACACCCATGAAGCAATGCACACATACATGTCAGTACCTGCACCTTGTGTCTGCATGTGGGGGATGATGCTCCCAACCACAGTCACACCCGGTATAACTCTCATTCACATACTGACTGATGTCAGACATGTTCACATGTCCTCACCCATAAAACCTCCGGATATCCCCTGTGGTGCATGTCGTACCTGTGCATTACTGCAGTGTGGCAAAGTAAGTAGTTAGGAAGTGTATTTGCAGGTCTGGCAAAGTGTTGCAATGTGTCAGAGTCCATTAGAGAGTGTGTTTGTGTTGAAAATGACATCCGTTCATGTGGACAGCCTTGTGTGCTACACCTAATGTATGTCTACTATATCTCTGTTGCAGATGTCGCTCACCAGCACACATATATGTTCTTACAGCCCACCAACATGTCAGTTTTGTGGCACATGGAGTAACTGCATGCACTTGTAATAGTAATGATTAGGTAGTCAGGGGTTTGAACACCTGTACTGGTAGGTGTGTGACAGATGATGTATAGGTTTTAGTCTCTAAGCCCTTCTCTGATGTACTTTGCCTCTGTCTGTCCCTCCTACACACTCTTTGGTGGATGTGGAGTTGTACACCTGCTCAGCAGCAGTTTGTGTTTTGTAAGTGATGGACATAATCAGGTGATGGCCTCTGCACCTATTGCAGTCCTCCTTTAGCTGATAGCATGTGGAACAGCTGTGGTGATGTTACCTTAGCCAATCACATGCAAACACAGTACAATGTCTAAGAACATCATGTTGGTGTTTGTCCATGACAGTTGCTGTGAGTGGAACCTGGATATGGTGTTTGGTAAACGGCATCAAAGATGATATCTGGATGTTCCTCAAACAACATACACAGTGGAAAATAGCCTAAAGACAGGAAGGTGATGTGCCAGACATGACTACAGCATGTAAGTGTAGCTATGCTTCATTGAGACTACTGCCAGTTTAACAAGTTGTGTGTGGTAATGGCTATTCTGCATGTTTTAAAACTGACAAGACAGTGCTCTGTTTGTGAGGGAACCCCTATCTGTAGGGCCATCTGTGGACTGGTCAATGTGTGGAACCATTTGTTTCCTGTGTTACTCACTGAACACACATCTGTGAACTGCAGAAGCATAGTGAGAGAATTGCAGTCAGTACATGGTGATAGTGATGAGAGGTACTGCCATCGCATCCCTGACTGGACATATGTCACATGAAATAGTGGTATGACAGTCACTGTCTGGGGTTCTCAGTGACATGCAAACAATGGGCCACTGTTCATAGCTGCAGTCACAAGTCTTCTACACTTTGTATAGATGTCATGCAGTATATATGCATGTGTTGTGCTCCCTCTGCAAATGTATACCATCTGTTGTGTTGGGTTGATGGTCATATCTATGCATGCTGTTATAAGTAATACTGAATGCTGTTGACTATTACTAAGCCATATCTGTGTTAAAACTGCAACACCATAGGCTGTATGGGTTTGGAGGTCCTGGCAGAACCTCCTGTCCCACTTCAGCTGGCCATGGCACTGGGCACCAGCACATCTGGGGCCCAGCCTTGGACTTCCACCTCTGTTGGCTCTGCACCACCTTCTGGTGGCACCACCACTGAGGATGGGGCTTGTCCCCCCTGGGAGCAGGTCCAGACAGGAACTTGTCTGCTGCCGTACAGTCGTGGACATGGTGTGTAGGGGCTCAATAAGGTGTTCTGAGGCCAGATACAACAGCTCAAGGGTAGAGTCTCACATTTACATGGTGAGCCTGCCCCTCCTAGACAGCCCCAACACAGCCACCTTTGAGGCTGTTTTGGTGCAGTGGTGGCTGCCCATGGCTGGGGACCTCTGTCCCACTGTTTACATCTGGGGGCTCATGGGCTTGTGACTGCCAAACACCCCTCCCGGTCTAAGGTGTATCCCCCCACATGTGTCATATACCAACCCTGTATGCTGTTTGTCTGTCATCCTACCCAACCTATTTTCCATGAGCATACCTACTCTCTTTCCCTTACATCCCACTCTCACCCTACGGAAACAAAAGGCCAATCAGTTCCTAGAACAACATTTGCCCCATACATAGCTGCCCATTTCACACACATGTCCACTGGACACATGTAACCCTTTTAATATGCATCACAACATACTCCAGTTGTCCTCACCCCTGTATCTCAGGCACACAATCCTGGTATTCACATGACTCCTAAAGGTTCCAGGTACATGTAATGCAGATGACCCCATTGTATACACAACACTACTGGTCCCTTTATGGTTACCCCAGTTACCTTTTTCATGATGATGATGTCACACACAGCACCTTGCAAGAGTACTCTTCTCACATAATGATTGGACAGGAACTGTTGTGTTAATGTAAATAAAATGCACAGAGTGATGTATTTGGCCAATGTACAAATGTTTGCATGTATTAATGACACATGTCTGTCTGTGGGAGTCTGGATATTAACAAAGGATAACACCACTACATAATACAGGCATTGCAGGTGCTTCCCTTTTCATTCCTTTGTAATGCTTTGTTGTCACATGGGATGTTCTTGATATATCTATATATATGTATATATCTATATCTGGACATAAACACACACACATACATCTACATGATGGAATACATTTCCTATACTGTTGAATGACTGCTCTGGATGATATGTTTGTGATAACATCTGATGTCTGTATATTTGCCATGGCTTAGTGGTAAATCACATTAGCTCTGTGTGCAGGGTCCTGGTTTCGAGCCTTGCAGAGGCCATTTATTTTGTTGCTGGGCAGAACAAGGCCATTGGATACGGAGTGATTAAGGCACATTAAAGCAGTTGTGAGCGGGTGTGCAAGGGTTTGTGTGGAGCTAAGCAATGCTAACCTCTGGTTACAGTTTCTTACACTCAGTTAGCCTCTACATTGTTTCACCAGTGTAATACTTGCATGCTGGTGGCCAAACAGGCTTACATCCGTTTGCTCCCGCACTTGCAAATGCACTGCATT
>NC_056733.1:1359963455-1360025955 GCF_019279795.1 Protopterus annectens | reverse complement strand
TATCTTAGCTGTTAGACAGAGATTGACAATTGGGTGAAAGTCATTTGCAGAGAATGAGGAAGGACATTTATCAATGGGAATAATCATAGAGAGTTTAAAGCTATAAGGGAGGATTTTAATTGTTAATGACCGATTGAAAATGTAAGAGGCTTACATAGAGAAATGGACAGTTATTTTTAGAATTTTGGGGTATAAAGTTTTATACTTTGGGGTGTAGCCTGTGTTCAGGTTTTTGAGAACTTTTTGTATTTCATTTTTTTGAAGTAGCCAAGAATCAGAATTGTGGATGTAAAATGAAAGTACCAGGTTATATTTTTAATGTAAAATAGCACTGTGTGTGTGTGTGTGTGTGTGTGTGTGTGTGTGTGTGTGTGTGTGTGTGTGTGTGTGTGTGTGTGTGTACATGTGCGTTTGTGTGTGCGTGTGTGTGTACATGTGTGTGTGGTTGTGTGTCTGTGTGGATAGATGTAGAAAAGGTTGGTGGTTTATATCACAGTAACCAAAGTATAATTGAAAATCAGTACCTTTACTGTATTCAGGGTCAAAACACTTGCAGGACATTAATTCTTACTGTACAGCAGAAAAAACATTGATCTTCACACTGTCAAAACTATATATAAGCTACTTATTTAAACAAGAGAGATTATTCTTAGCTTCACAAACTAAGTAAGAATCTTACCTGGAAAAACATACATAAGTGACAATAGAAAAGCATGTTCCATAGAAGAATCTCCTTCATTTGTCCAACTAACTGAAGGATGTAGTCTTAGGTATGTTAAAAAAGAAGTTTTCAAACAACAGCATACAATAAAGAGCAATCTATCTTTATATCTACAGGTCCATTGAATAAAGAAAAGAACAAAAAAGCACATACCCCTTAGGAGATTACATTGTCATACCTAAATATATGCATGTGAGAATATATAGCTCTGACCATAAGAAGCAGCAAATCTTGACTGCAATTTATTGGTAATCATTGTGGAAACTAGAAAAAATGTTTTCCATTCACTAACCTCATTAATTTACTGAGCTTCATGCGATTTCATTTTTCTGTCAAGTTATTTTTTTCTGAAATAAATGGTCTTATTAAAAAACACATCTGTCCCTACAGGTAATGGTGAACTTGAATTATTCTGCTGAAGTCATGTTCTGATTTTGCTGCCCATATCTTCACATCTCTACATCTGATGGCAATGACTCTGTATACTACAGGCAATCCTCTCATCTATGTGAATACATATGTAAGTCTGAATGTGGGTGATGTGTACCCCATAAATAACTTCATGTATACAACAAATACATGTAAAGCAAAATGTTTAATAGTGATAGGGTTCTTGACCTCTAAATTATCAGATTTGTTTATCAGATTTGATAACAATGAGCATACTTTAATTTGAAAATTAATTTTTGAGAAGTAAATATTGCAAAACAAAAAATACAATATTCATTTCCTAAAATGTTTATTTTATTAATAGATATTATATATTCTAAAACAGAAACAATGTCAGAGAACTGACACTGAAATGTTACCTCTTGGCAGTTCTTTTTCATATTTAAATACTGCTAAAAGTTTGGTAAGATATTAACAATGCTGGTATGCATGCATGTTTAGGTGCAGCTTAATTATCCTGAAAATTTTAAATATTTTAATATGCTTTACATATTCTGAAGCTATAATATCTCTTACATCCTTAACTCTGCTTAAAATTCTTTGCATGGTCAGATACTACTTAGTTCAGGCTTGTATGATGAGTGAGTTTTTCATAGTACTTGCATGTTTAAAGACTACTAAATTATTTAATTGTCTTAGAGATTAATTCTGTACCCAGACACTTCATAGCTATGAATAGTTTCCCTATGGGATACAAGCTTTAAAGAAAATAATATCTTCATCCCACTTCTTTCTGCATGCCAGACCTGTGAATGCAATATTATTTATTTATACTAGTATCTGGAACGAGGTATGTCACATAATAATTACTGTGAAGCAAATATCACTGCCACAGGATTGCTCTGACACTTCTAAACTCATTAGATTAAACTATTGTGAAATACAATATTAAGTGAAGGCATATCTCTTCCCTCCTAGGTGAATAATGAATGCAGATCAGAATCCCTCAGCTAGACTGATTGTCTTTATTGATAGTTTGACAGCAGTTTGTTTCTTAATCTCTTGTGTACTAAAGTGAAAAAAACAGACATATGCTACCAAACATTTATGTTATACATTGATGTAACTCTATTCCGTATAATGCTTCACTTAAATGCTTTCCTCACTGTTTTAAGTGCCAGTGAAAGACACTTAAAAAGACCATGACAATTGCATTGCTAAGTAGAATTTCAAATTACATATGCAGTCTACTATAGGAAATCATAATGTTTGCATTTGTTAAACAAAACTAAAATAAAAGCTACTCCAGTATCTGTAGAAATTCTTTAAGTCTAACAAAGATTCAAACTCCTCAGTATGACCTTAACATATTTAAACTGAAAACCAATCCATTGATAGTTTTAACTAAATCTTGTTTACAAGAATAAATTAAACAAACTGCCAAACAAAATAAAATTAGAGAGGAAAAATAATTATTTTCAGTTCATCACAACAGAGGTTGACAGAGATAATCCTTCTAAAGCACATTTACTGTGAAGCATTTATTCTTGAAATAAAATTAATATTAGTTACATTTCACTGTTTTAATGAAAGGACAGATGTTTACTATTTGTTTACATCTCATTCCTCTTTAAAAAAGTCTCAGAGAGAATGTTGACTGAAATAGAGTACCGACAGCAAAGGATTTCAATTAATATCTATAACACAGCACATTTGTTTCATGTCAAACATTGTCCTGCAGTTATAGAGAGATGATATAAGACTGTGGTTTGGCCTGACATTTTCATTTTATGTATATTTTTATGTCAGCCTGACTTGTTTTATTGCCCTAATGCTAAATACTTGTGCTTATTCTAAACAGTTATTTTCATTATAAATAGAATTGCATCACAGATAAATGCTGAAAGCATAGTTAGTACATTGCAAGACATATTATTACTTTTCCAAGAGAGGGACTTTCAATAATACATTTGTCTGGATTCATGAATGCATGCACTTAGTGTTAAAACTATGTGCGCGATGCTCTTATGCAAGCACACTGTTTGGTATTTATTAAACAGCTCTGCACTTAGTGGTCACCCTCAAAAATGAGGGTAAGCAGCAGAATATGCTAATAAAGGCATAAGTAACTGAATAACATGCTAATTAAGCAATCTAACATGCTGAAAATATTCAGGAACATACACATTCTGCATGTACACTCTTCTTTTGCCTTAATTTCCAATACCCTTTGAAATACAGAAACAAAAACATTTAGAAAAATGTTATGGGTTGCTGCTGATATTATTAACCTGTATGTGCAACAGGCTTTAATATGGGGTGCAGACCCCAAATGACATAATGGACTACCTGATACAGAAACTGTAGATCAATACAGGGTGTTCAGGTATACCCTAAAGAAAATGTGCAGCATCTACTGCCCTCACCTGAAGCACCAGGAAAATCATGGACAGCCCAACCCATGGAAAATAAAGTATGTGTAGCATTACAAATGCTAGCAACAGGTACTTTGCTGAGACGCACAGGGACTATATTAGGGGGTATCACAGGCCTCAACAAGTTCTAAATGCTATGTGACAACATGCAAGGGATCATATCTGGTTTACCCCAGAGGAAAAAGTAACAACCATGCAACAATTCTATATCATAGCACACATCCCTGAGGTTGTGGAGGCTTAGACTGCATGCACATAGAAATAAAAGCTCCACCTGGTAAACAGAGAAGGAGGTACATCAACAGAAAGTCATACCACTCTTATCAACTGTCATATGGTCTGCAGTGCCCCAGGGATCATCTACCTTGGTAGTTTTTATGGCACACGTATGATACACGTGATCTGTATGTAAGGTTTGCTGGGGGTGACTTTCTGCAAGGATATCTAGTGGGGGGTGCAACTTAAGCACTGGAACACCCTGCACCATATTGCACAATATCATTGTTAAGAAACAGCTGCAACAAGGAAAACAATGCCAAACACTGTAGCTTCTAGGACCAGCAGGTTATGTAGATACTGATGAGGAGTATGAGGAAAAAGCAGCAGTCAAAGGTTGATCCTGGCAGACACATGTGTCCACAATATGCCATGGCTCTGGCTAAAAGGCAAGGGATAGCACACACTACTAAAGTGAAAACCTAGATGCTAAGCACATATAAATGTTGAACTTGATGCCCAAAAACTTCCTTAACCTTTACTTACCCATGTAATGGTTGTTTACTGCGAGAATCAGACAGACTCAGCGCCCCCAACACACACATCGTGTAACAGCAGTATTAACCAAGGTAAGTGATGAACTTGTAAAGAAGAGATAGAGAAATGAGTGCTCTCATACATAAATGTATGCCACTAAGATGAAACATGGCTCAACTCTCCAGTAATGTCAGCAGTAACTCATGAATGATATATGTGATATGCAGGTTACACACTGTGAATCACAAATTACAGTTGCGCAATGTAGATAAGCCAAACGTGACCAGGGCAATTTTATCATCACTTACAGAAGTTTAGAAACAAGCAGTATTTACATTACTAGGAATACAATACAAATATAACAAAACATTTATAAATGAGCAGGAAAAAGAACAATAAGAAAACTGTTTCTGCAATACATTCCATTAAAGCAAACATCTAAGTAAGCAAGCATTAGCTAACTACTCTGTACATCAGATGTGGACAACCATGTCACAAACAAATGGGAAAAGAGCAGGGCAAAGTCATCATCTTTTGCACAAGGTGGGGTTTGAGGTGGCTAAACATGACACCAAAAAGTGAGTGTGTGTGAGTAAGAAACCAAATGAGCATACAGTATCCATTGTCAGAGCCAACAGCAACACATTTATATCATTTAATTATAATATTTATGTGTGTGTGTATGTGTGTGTGTGTGTGTGTGTGTGTGTGTGTTTATGTGTGTGTGTGTGTGTGTGTGTGTGTGTGTGTGTGTGTGTGTGTGTGTGTGTGTGTGTGCACGTGTGCATATGTGTGTGTGTGTGTGTGTGTGTGTATGTATATGACACCTCTCAACCTCTTACAGTAAAAATATCTGCACAAAACCACAAATAATGGTGGGGGGGCAAAGGCCCCATAATATTGACATGTTTTAAACATTTCTCTCAAAAACTTAGAAAGTTGATAGGCTAGCATGTTTTGCATTAGCTTGAATTTTCTGAATGATATGAAGTCTGAAAATCAAATATCTGCCATTATTTTCTGACTTCAGTCCTCAAGGACTTGCCAGTGATTTGCCAGAAAACCACAATTTTATGAGAAACAAGCCAAAAATATGAGGCAAAATCTGGACATTCTGTGAAAATCTGGACAGTTGAAAGGTATGGTGTGTGTGTGTGTGTGTGTGTGTGTGTGTGTGTGTGTGTGTGTGTGTGTGTGTGTGTGTGTGTGTGTGATTGTGTGTGTGTTGTGTGAGGTGGTATGGCTAAGATGCTTTTTAAAGAGTGTGGGTCTGCATGAACAATGAATGCACTTGTGCTAGCACTATGTCCTGGCATCTTGGACAGATGAGAGACATGCAGTGTAGAGTAGTCAGTTCAGCGTTGTCACCCATGACAATGAGAACAACCTCTGACAGGAGTTGCACTGCTTCTTCCATGATCTTGGCTGGAAGTCATGGTACTACCTGAATGTAAATTTTTTCTGTTGAATAAACTGTCATCACGACTAAGTCCACAATCACAAACATGTGGCCTGCCATGACAGAGTGTGGGTACCTCAATCACCAGCTGAGCAGTGGAAGTAGTGTCACTATGCCGGCAGGATTTAGTGGGTTCTTATCACATTGCAGAACTTTTAAAAGTCCGAACGTCATATGGTTGACACCATATGATTGAACTTTTAAAAGTTCAAATGTTTCAACGAAGATCCCCGTACAGTGCGGCAATGGAAGTTTTCCATTGTCTATACTGTAGTGCACTCTCAGAGGTGGTATATTTATAGAGCTGGGAGTGTGGGGGGTGCAGGGGGCTTACCCCCCTGCTTAAGCTTTCAGGTAAGGTTTTCTGTTTTTATTTATTTGGTTCGAACATATGGTCAAGACCATATGGTATTCGAACTTTTAAAAGTTCGATTATCTGATATAGACCCAGATTTAGCAAAACCACATCAGCTAACACCTGATGGTGTAGCAGCTGTCCTGCCATGTGGATGCTGACTCTCCTCAAGTAGACATTCTATTAAAGGCACTGCACAATCCAGTGCGAAAATCATCCTGTCCGTGGAGTCACCAACACAGGTCAGGTAGTATTGCATGTCAGAATGAATAACATATAGTATTCAGACTATCTCTTCTGAGGCCCTGGTGGAACATGCCTATGCCTCTGTGACAGCCATCCACATATGTTGCATGGCATTTACTGAAAGCCAAACATCAGGGGAACTTTGAAAAATGGGTCCTCTGAGGACTTCTACCAACACTCCTGCGTGGTACTTCACTCTCACAATGGCTACAAGAAGACTCTGCTGCTCTTTAACTGGAGTAGACAAACAACACTGATCAACCATGTCACCCTCAACCTGCCTTATGTTGGATGTTTCCAGGTTATGGTGACTATGTCCAAAATCTAGGCATTGGATGTGACAGCCAAAACTTCAGTGCCAGACTGACCTTCTTCATCCCCATACTGTTCATCTTCATCAATGCCATCATCATGATCATCATCAGAGGCTACAGACACTCCAACATCAGGAAGTATGAGTTCCCAGTGCCAGTGACATAAAGTAATTAAAGCAAAGAGAGAAATAAAGAACCAAAGGAAACACAGGCCACATAGCGTAAAGGCTGCAATGTGACAAACTTATTACAAAAGCAAGCTCCTCATCCAATGGACTCCACAGAGTAAAACACAAAATGATCAAACTGTGTTCTTAGTAAAAACCAGAAACAGAAATAACTGGTTAAAAACAGAATGTGTTTCTTAAAATAAAAGCAAATAAACTGGTTGAGCACTTTCATCCCTAAGCAAATGGGACTTCATCAGATCCGGTTAGAAACAAGTTACCCAAATTTAAATAGAGACTTTAAAAATTAATGTGACAAAAAATTTGATTATGAGGAGTGGACTGGACCAGCCACCCAAATAATGTGTAGGCAACATTCCTGAATAAAATTTTCCTGGCATTAATGCACATATTTCTATTTTGCCAGCTCTAAAGTTAAGAGCTGCTAATTTATGAAATGTAATCACTTAGTTTATTTTGTTATTGGATCCTTCATTTAAGGGATCTGTTTCTGACCCTTTTATATATGGCTCATATTTCAGTATCTAATATTTTTTCAGGGGTTCCACCACCCAGTGTTGTTTTACTTCATGAACTATCAGTTGTTTGGACTTGTATGGTTTATACAATTTTATCAATGCTTTAAAGGTGTTTGTATTAATATCTTAAGAGTTTTAGCAGATATATATATATATATATATATATATATATATATATATATATATATATATATATATATATATATGGGTCTACTACCGGAGATCGAAATTACACTATTTTGAAATCCAGTAGTAGATGCCCACTAACGTGAAAGTGCACTTCACAGAAAGTGCACTTTCGCAAACGCCACTTGAACGAACGGGCAATGTCTTCCACTGTGGTGCGGTAGTCACATACCTTAGTGTTATGGCTTGGGTTAAGGATAGTGAGTAGCCCTACTAGCTATCCACTAATATTAACACAAGCCTTAACCCTATGGTCCGTGACTACCACACCACAGTGGAGGACATAGGTCTGTGACTACTGCACCATGGAGAACATACAATTTCCTCCACTGTGGTGTGGTAGTCATGGACCTTAGGGTTAGGGCTTGGGTTAAGGATAGTGCATAGCCCTACTATCTATCCACTATCCTTAACCCAAGCCCTAACCTAAGGTCCGTAACCATTCGCTCAAGTGGTGTTCACGAAAGTGGACTTTCGGTGAAGTGCACTTTTGCATTAGTAAGTGTCTACTACTGGATTTCGAAATAGTGTAATTTCGATCTCCGGTAGTAGACCCTTATATATATATATATATATATATATATATATATATATATATATATAGACATTTTGTCTTATTGCACCTTGCTTTTGAAAAGTTTATATTATAATAAACGTAGACTGCTTTTAACAAGTCATTGCGATTTTTTGTTTCTACTAAGAACACAGTTTGATCATTTTGTGTTTTACTCTGTGAAGTCCATTGGATGAGGAGTTTACTTTTGGAATAAGCTTGTGACAATGCACCCTTAATACTATGTGAGCTATATTTCCTTTGGTCCCAAGTAGTATTTTCAGCTGCACATTCACACACCCAAATTTCTGTTTCAACGAGAGAAATACAAAATGAATGGATTAAACATATGATACTTAAAACTGAAGTTAAGCAGTAAAAGATGCAAATACAATTAAAAAAGAAACCAATGCAGCTATAAATCAACTTTCAGTATAGTAATAGAAAAAAGGGCTTAGAATTTGCATGTGTTTTGGAAAAGCAGTACCCGATGTGTTTAGACAAATATAATGGAGGTGGAAGAGGGATAATAAGTATTATTATGCAAATGATACAACAAATAACAACATCAATTACATATGCACATTAAGAAATATCTTATTGACATTCTTATCTCCACTGTTCTTCTCTCTCACCTGATTGTTTTTCTTTTTCAATCTCTCCATCCCCAAACCCAGTTCCCTAGCTATATATACACACATACACACACATATATATATATATATATATATATATATATATGTATATATATATATATATATATATATATATATATATATATATATATATATACACACACATATATATATATATATATATATATATATATATATATATGTATATGTGTGTGTATATATATATATATATATATATATATATATATATATATATATATATATATATATATATATACATATATATTATTAATATGGCATACCTGGAGACTCACCCATATACACCCTTCGATCATCCTCTACCTCTGCACTTATATCAATCAATATATTCTAGAACCCTCTGATGAGTTGTCTGGATCCCTTACACTGGGCATGAACTTCTCCATCTCACTCAGTGGTGGTTCGGTAGCAGGACCATCACCATTAGCCCTCCTTTCCCATGCTATAGCAGTGTCTCTGTTTTTGACTTTTGTGATCATATCACCAACCCAATATCTGAAGTGAACTAATCACTGCTATGGCCACCTACAGCACTGACATCATCAATCACCCACAGACAGGTATGGTCACAGAAGGACTTGTTGACATTGCCTCTCTTTAAAATGTGTGAGCTGTGTAGTCAGATTGTCTGGATGATCATCTCATTCACATTATCTAAGAATAGCAGTTTACAATAACCAGATTTCTTGGGAGCCATATCTTGTATATAATGAAAAATAAGAGAAACAAATATGTGATAGAAAATTAACAAAGTTACTATCCACAAAAAAATTGAATGTATTCAAGCATTATGAAAATAACTTAGACATATGCCTCTCTAGGACTACACACAGGTAATACAGAACTATAAACCACCAACACCCGCCCAAAAATAAAAACAAACAATAAAAAATTAAAAAGGAAAATTAAAAGTTATGGCAAAACATTTTAAGTATGACAATAATGTGAAATTCCATAACAGACAACAGTATTTACAAAATATATGACTTAAAATGTACACAGTTAACCATGTTTGCCATTTGGGATAACCTTTCTTTGATGTCAGGTATACATTACAAACTTAACACATTTATTGAACTGCAATGTAACCTTGCCATTGCTAGTAATCCTAAAACATTTTTATTATGTGTCCATATCCTCAGATTAATATTTCTATAAAGGCAGTTAGCATTGTCTGAGTTTACTTTAAAAAAATAATGATATAACATGCTATACCATCACCAACAGACAAATTTCAGACAGCAACAAATGCTCTGTGAAAAGTAATCCATGAATAATGTTGAAAACAATTAATTTTTAAATAAACATCACATACATTCAAATAAATCCATATGAAAGTACCCAAACAATTGTACTTACAGCAGTGAAACAGCAAGGTCGAATTCTTTGGATCCAGTCTCCCCTTGTATGATACAAGTGCCTTACAAACATGATGAGCTTATATAGTGCAGAGCAGATTCATCCTTTTGATCACAGAGAATATTGAAATCACATTTCAACTTTTTAGCTTTCACGATGCATACAATCTCCATGAAGTGCTGGGCAGGTAAGCATTGTGTGAGGACCTACATTATTCCATGCACATCACCTAGCAGTACAAGAATGATCATTGAGAAGTGTTGTTTTAAGGGGTTGTAAGTGTGAATGAATAGTCATACTGAGAGAATATTTAAGTGTTTCACACTCCTGCCAGTTTGATGTACGCTACTGAGAGTGTTAGGAGAAATAGTGTTACCAAAAAGTCAGAGATTACATTGACTCACTTAGGACTTTGGTTTTATTATTAAATGCTTATTTCACAACTGTTCCTCTGAAGAAAAAAAGTTGTCTGAATTCATATGAAGTACATTGTATTTAAATATACAACACATTTATCAAAATCAATACAAATGCCATTGCAGTCATGTAAGAAAAGCAAAAAAAGAGAATGATGCTCATAAAGGAAAGATAAGAAAACAACTGTAGCATTGAAAAATAATATTACTATTGGGACAAGACTTATTAGCTTAACTGTTGAAACATCTCATTCTTTTACATATCATCTACTGGGAAATTAGAAAGGACAACAGTGAGAAAATGCTTATCTTGTATATTTAATTTAAAGTGATATGATGTCACATCTTGGAGTATATGTATTCTACTTTCTCTTCTTCATAATATGTCTATGTCTTAGACAAATAGATAAACTAATCTCAGTCTAGCACTGCTAAAAAGCGGACTGCACACAATAAGAGAAAACTGTTTGAAACGCAAATTTAATATTGCACATGAAATTTCAGATAAAAGTGAGCGCTTTCGGCAAGTTGAATTAACCCGCCTTCATCAGACAAAACAGCAAGACCACATTACAAAAATCTTATATGTTAAAATCCAAAATCCAAAAGCCAATCACAGAAAACAGCATTTGCTAATTAAATATTCTCCATGGGAACCTTAAAGTTGTAAAAAGCTGGTATACGGCTTTTAAAACAGATCCTATGACATGAAAAATCCCCACTGACACAAGAAAAAAATGCATACGTTACATCAGTAATATGATAAACTGAATAAAAAGTAAAAAAAAAGTACATATACTACATCATGAATTTGATACAAACTAGCTCATCTGTTAATAGTGTTGCACCAGAAATTCTAAAACTTGTCGTGAAAAGCATTAAATACAGATAGAATTAGTTTAAAATAAAAATGACATCTAGTTAGATGCCATTACATGAATTATACTCGTTATAGAAAAAATAAATGGCCAAAGTCAAGTTCGCCAACATAAAAACCATAGTAACTTAATACACATATTGCAAATGGACTATGTATTTGAAACAAACATGATTTTATCTCGTCATATTAATGCAATCAATAACTAAACTGAACACGATATACATCTAGGCAAGGGAGATGTAGAATTAAACTAAAAATGTGCCCTGGTACAACTTAAGGTGTTCATAGCTTTAACAAGCTGGACCTAAAACGTAAAATGGTTGTTTAGGAATGACTCACAAGACTGATATTACTTGAGATTGTTATAAATCATCTAAAATTGAAAACCTTTAAACCCCTCTTAGTATTAATACTATGATATTCTACTATTCAAGAAAGAAAAAAAGTACATCAATGATGTCTTTGTTTCCCATAGTGAAATAAAATAAAGTGGATAAAATGCAATACTGATGCCCAATGAGTTGAAAAGTCATGTTTAAAGGAACAAAAATAAACAGTACTTGTTGACCTTAGAATAATTTGACCATGTTTATATTAAATATTAAGAGCTTGTTGAACTAAAGGCTAATACAGAACTATGTAAAACCATGCGAGCCTACCATAAAGAGGGAGCTTATACATAAGGATGCTAAGGTCCACAAATGAAATGTGTTTTCTACCTGTTATGAGATAGCCATTTTAGAACACATTTAATTGACAGTGCCTCATTAATACCAGGAAATAAATGACCCTAGTTCTAATCTGCCATAACAGTTCATAAATTTCTAGGCGAATTTGCCATGGGCCACCTCTTATGTCCCTTTCTGTCTGTTGTAGCACCAGGTATTGAAAAGAATGCCCTATAAACTCAATGCAATGTCTGGCTAAAGCATTAGTAACATCTTCTTTTATTATAGCATGTTGATGTTCATAAATTCTATTTTTTAGCTTTCTCTCTGTTTTTCCGATGTAAAATGCATTGCAGAGATTACAGAGAGCAGCATAAGTGACAGCCTTAGACTCACAGTTGTAATGTCCAGTGCTGTTGTACTCCCTACCATTGATACTAAACTTATTCACAACTTTAATGTGTTTACATTGGGGGCACGAACCACACCTAAACATCCCATAGGGTCTATTTGAACTGCGAGTAGGTCTTTCTCTTTCAAGAATTGTTTTCATATTGTCCCCTCTTCTATATGTGACCTTAGGGCGTTCGCCCAAAAGGGAGCAAAGAGGCCTATCATACTTGATAATTTCCCAATTCTTGTTCACAATTTCCCTAATTTTTTGAGAGTCTAGTGAATAAGTATGCAAAAAGCTTATGTTAAACTTACAACTCTCATTATCTTTGTTACTAGTAAGTGTTAGACTTGGTTGTAATGATAGCTGTTCGTTACTGGACATTAGATTATTATTAGTATGACCTGAAAGAAGTGGAAAAAAATGACCTTCGTCGCATTTATGTGTTACCTCTGTCACGACTTTAGAGACCAGAGTCAACGGATAACCCCTGGCTAAAAACATGTTAGTGAGGTTACAACATTCTGCTATGAAATCATCTGAGTCTGTTACCATACAGGCAGTTCTTACAATCTGCCCTTTGATAACAGCTTTCTTTTGATGGTACGGATGGTTACTTGAAAAATGTAATAAAGCATTAGAATATGTCGGTTTTCTGTATATACGACTTTTAAACCTTTGATTGATTTTATCATTAATAAGCAAAATGTCCAAATAGTTAATCTCCAATTCTTCGATGTTATAAGTAAATTCTAAAAAGTCTGTTGTTTCTGTAATTCTGTCAATGAATAGGGGGATCTGTTCTCTTTTACCACCCCAAATACAAAAAATGTCATCCTGGTACCGAGTGTACCAGGTGACATATTGTGAAAATAACTCATCCTTAAATAAGAAAGTAGACTCCCAGAAAGCAAGAACAGCATTTGCAAAAGTACCTCCACAGGGCGAGCCCATGGCTATGCCTGAAGTTTGCAAGTAAAACTTGCTTTCAAAAATGAAGAAATTGTTAGATAGTACGATTTCTAATAGAGTCTCAACCAAGTTAATGGTATCATGTTCCACATTTTTGGACAACATAAAGTCCCTTACCCAAGCAAGGCCAATATTTTGTGGTATGACAGTGTATAAATCTTTGACGTCTATAGTCAGGAGCAACGCACTTTCATTGTAAGTGAGTTTGTTGATATCCTCTAAGAAAGACCAAGAGTCTTTACAAATATGCTTCTCACTGTCAATGAGAGGTCTTAAAATACTGTCTACATATTTGGCACATGCTTGGGTAATCGAACCTCTCCCATCTACGATGGGTCTAAATGGAGGTGCTTCCAATCGTTTATAGGGGTTGGGAGGGTGGGTCTCACAAGGAATAATTGGCTAAGCTTAAATGGCTTTTTTAGCAGTTAGCTTAGTACTAATCTTTATTCAGTCTCATACCGCTTGCTCAGAGGTGATGTCAAACCCAGATTTGATGAATATGCTCACCTCAAAAAAATCTAGATCTCAGAACCACAAGGACGGAGGAGACTAAACCTGACCACGGTAATAATAGAACAAATCCCGGTACATGTGAGGCAGAGCACCTACTTGACCTTCAAGAGGAATCTTGACCAATGAATGGGGAGATCAGATGATATACCCAGGGGATTACTTCAGTGTCACTGCTTGACAGACAGAAGAAAAATGAAAGGCATAGTTTTTTTCAAAACTAAAAGGGTGGGGTAGCCAAACTATAGGGGCTATATGGCTAAATGCCCTTGGGCAGATAGCCTAGTATGAACCTATGAACCTATGTAATTTAGGTGTTCCAAAAAATGCTGGAATTCTTGGGGCCGGCATGGTCAAGTATTTATGAGTGTCCATGTCAATATAACCCTCCAAGAACAAGTCATTAAGCATGTTATTGATTTTCCTATATGCCCCATTTATCTCATTTAGAGATGATAATTTATAAGCAGGAGTGTCAAGATGTTGAGACATATATTCTACATATTTATAATGATCCATGAAAACAATGCCTCCTCCTTTATCGGGTTTCATGGCCCTAATGTGACAATCCCGTAAAAGGTGAATAAAGTCCCTTTCCAAAGGAGCAATGTTGGCAAAGTTTTTATGGTTATTATACATGACTTGATTTTTGATTGCCCAAATATCCGTCTCACACATTTTTTCAAAAGTGTGTAGAGTGGGATGTAAAGGAGGGTTATATGAACTAGCTACCCTAAGTAAACTAAGTGTAGATGAGTCATTACCCATAAGAAAATTCAGATTGAGTTTACGTGTGTATACTTTTAGATCAATGATTAACCTGCCTATGTCCATATGACGACCAGGAACAAAGGAAAAATCCTTTGCCAAAAAGTCAACAATGTCCTGTGGAATGATCAGAGAAGTGTAGTTATACACAGTAAAGTCTCCATTAGTACATTTATATAATTTTGGTTGTATACCAAAATCTAACAAGTCAATCATCTCCTGCGCCCCTGTCTCCTGTTCCTCGTGTTGTTCTGAGTTTGAGCATGAGGGCGATTGTTCCCCCGAGAGTTGTTCACCAGTTGAAAATCCTGATTGTTGTTATTATTATGAGGTTCAAGATAATCAGTAGCTGTAATCATCGGCTCACCCTCTGTTATAGGGAAATTTGTAGAATTGCTATTATTGTTATTGAGCCTAGGGCTCCTTCTTAAAGTGGGTCTTGGATTGACATTGTTATTATTGGTATTCCCTGGGTGAGTTTGTGTGGACTGAGTATTATTTAAGTCCTCAACCAGGTGATCAGAAGAATTAATAAT
Source organism: Protopterus annectens (assembly GCF_019279795.1). NCBI lineage: Eukaryota > Metazoa > Chordata > Ceratodontiformes > Protopteridae > Protopterus > Protopterus annectens. Next base: position 1,360,010,657 of record NC_056733.1, on the reverse strand, counting down.
TGGCCGCTGTAAGAGTCTAGGGTAAGCACATTTATTTGCATAGTCTTTAGTGTCTCTGGACAATTTCTTTTTCTTGGTGGATATCAGTTTATTTATAGTGGCATCAATACTGGAGAAAAGTCTGCAATATTCATATTTATATCGAGGAAACTCAACATCTGATTTGATGTCAGTTTCAAGTTTCTCCAGTTCTGTTTTTAATTTACTGATGTCACTAGTGTAGAACACTATAAGAGCTTGCAAAAATTCAAACCCTTGTCTATTGAAAAGCTCAATTAATTCTTGGTAAAACGGAGAATCATCTGTTAATCCTGCTGGAAAATGCCATTGACGTAGACCTTTAGGGATAATCCTATTTCTGATGCATTCCTGTAAATATGATATCTCCAACTGTAATTTTTTGCATTTAAACAACTTAGCGTCAAAGAGATCGATTTTAATGCCCAAATTCTGGTTCTCCGTGTCTAAAGACCCAAAACTACCCTCTTCAGTGTTAACCTTTGTTGTAAAAAAATTATTGTTGTCCAAAAAGTTATTAATTACCGGAATCCCATCCGAATTGTAAGTAACATTCCCGTTCTTTCTTGTTTGCAATGCAGTCTGTACTGAGTCCCTTTGGAGCTGGTTACCGGTAAGTGGGACTGACTGTTGCGGTCCTGAAAGAACTGCTAGACGGTTACTTTCACCAGAAGAAGGAGAATGGTTGATCGCAAAATTTGGAGAACGCTGACCATTAGGTATGGATGCTTCACTAGGATCCGCTGTAGGAGTACACCTATCGTTATTGTGGAAACTGGAAGATGCAGCCAAATTAGAAAAAGCATCAACCTTTTGAGTTAATGCATCCACTCTTTGAAGAAGTTCCTCGACAAGCAACGTAAGGTTACCTGGAGAAGAATCGTTGCCACGATTATTAGTGTCTCGCTGAGTAAATATAGAAGGTGAAACAGCCTCTCCGGTGTCGTCCGCCATGAAAACATGCCACCAACAAACAAAACCTGGAAACTAGAACTGCTAAAAAGCGGACTGCACACGATAAGAGAAAACTGTTTGAAACGCAAATTTAATATAGCACATGAAATTCCAGATAAAAGTGAGCGCTTTCGGCAAGTTGAATTAACCCGCCTTCATCAGACAAAACAGCAAGACCACATTACAAAAATCTTATATGTTAAAATCCAAAATCCAAAAGCCAAACTCAGTCTAGCTCCACTAATCCACACTATTCTTTACTAGTACAAACTTTTACCAACCTTTCAGACACTCACTCTTCTCTCCCAAGCACTACTTATCTTTCATCACAATAATTATTTATCTTTCTGCTACCATACTCATCTTTTCACTATTTACCACATACCATATTGCACTCTCCTATCAAATACCACCACCTACCCTCATCATCACTCACATCTCCAGCACCACCACCCACTCTTAGCTAATCTCTCCAGCTCTCTTTAACTTCTCCCCTACGAACCTCTTCAAGATTAACACATATCCAAACAGTACTCTCTCCTCAACTCTGAAGTCAAAAAGGTCTGCAAACATTAAACACCTCTCATATATAATCACCTTCTTGGATACACGTCTCCTGGATGGGGACATTCATCCCAATCCAGGTCCACCTGTCACTACCTCTCTCAAAAATTCACCTCATTCCACTCCTCTTCACATCTCAGCCCTTACCCCCTATCCTTCTCTTAAAGCATTAAATATCTGCTCTCTAAATATAAAAGCCTATTTAATAAAATGACAGAACTTCATTCTTGGATTGCTAACTTTCCCCCAATATCTTAAACCTGTCTGAAACCTGGTTAAAACCACATATCTCAAACTCTGAAATCTTACCTCCTGGTTACAATATCTTTCACTCTGAGAGAATCAAAAAGATGGGTGGAGGTGTTGCCATCCTCTACTCCAAATAACTTAATCTCTCCTCACTTTCCCTTTGCATATCTAGCTTTGAGCCTGCTCAAATTCTTATTGGAAACTGTCACTTAAATCCAGACAAAAAACTTGCCATAGCTTCCATCTGTATATCTCCAGTCAACAATATTCCTATACTTGAGAACATTCTCTCATGGTTAGCTCAATGTGTACCATACAAAATCATCATCCTTGCTGATGTAAACCTAGACTGGGCTAAACTTTCAACTTCATCTCCTAATTTCAGTCTTAATCTTCATGGTTTCCACCAACTCATCTCTTCTCCTACTTGGGCTAACAAAAATTCCATATCTGGTCCTACCCTTGACTGAATCCTTACCTCAGACCCTAATGTTTATCACAACCCTGGGACACTTCCTAACTCTCTGAGTGACAATTCATCTACCTATATCTACAGATTCTCCCAACAGCCACCTAAAGACCACCCCTATAGAGAATGTCGTAAACTTACCCATTTCGATCCAGATACTTTTAACTCTAAATTGTCTAGCATAAACTGGTCCTTCCTTCATCACCTCCCTCTTAATTAGGCTGTGCATTTTTTTCAATAAGATATTTCTAGACATACTTAATTCATTGGCACCTACTAGAAAAATCGAAATAAAATCTAACTTTGCCCCTTGCCTCACAAGACATACCCGCTCCATTTTGCATAAAATAGACTGTCTAGAAAGCCTGGGTCAGGAATAAATCCCCTTTCCTAATTCAAAAATACAAAGAGCTTAGAAACCTTTAAAGAGAAAATAGTTAACAATGATAAAAACAGTTCTACTCCACCCAATCAAACCAACAAAAAAGTCCAAAACAAATATGGTTAACCATTAATAATCTTGTCTATCCTGGTAACCATGCCACTCTCAACCCCTTCCTACATAGTACAGCATCTGAAAAAGCCACTCTCCTAAACAACTATTTTATAGAAACAGTCTAAAAACTTACTCAAAACAGCAATTCTTCCTCTAGCCCTCCTTTATCGTCTAACATAACACCTTCCAATACCTTCTCATTTAAAACAGTTTCCACCTCCGTCATCAAATGTCTCCTGTCTAAACTTAAACCTTGCTCCCCCTCTGTTGATAAACTACCTTCCTCCTTTCTTAAAATTACTGCACAATCCATTGCTTACCCTGTCTCTATACTCATAAATCAATCCATTACTGAGGCCTGTGTCCCTGATATATGGAAATCCTTCTTCACAATCCCACTACATAAAGGTGGAAACTCCACTGACCCATCTAATTATAGGTCCATAGCTATCCTGTCTCCTCTCTCCAAAATTTTGGAAAAGTGCATTCATACCCATTTACTTAAACATCTGCTTGAAAATAACCTGCTAACTTCCACCCAACATGATTTCAGGCCCCACCACAGTGCATCTAATGCATTGCTTTCCTTCACCCAAACTGTAACTGAGGCCCGTGATAACAACATGCTGATCTCCTGCTTATTTCTTGATCTCTCTAAGGCCTTTGATACTATAACTCACTTATAACTAAACTTTCTGATCTCCATCTGTCTAGTGAAAACAAAAAGAAACTAATCAGATAGTTACCAATTCCAGTTACTGTCACAGGGTTAAGGCAAGCCCTAGGAATCTTTGGATTCTCAAGGGAATGTATACCAGATTATACAGGAAAAGCAAACCCCTTGACTAATATGCTTAAAGGAAACAAAAATGGAGATGAACTTCTCAGTTAGAATGATGAGTCACTAGCAGCTTTCTCGAAGGTCAAGGAAGAACTCATTTCTGCACCTACTTTGGGTGTCCCAGAAAGAGATAAAGAGTTCATCATACAGTTTGGACACAATGGTCTAACTATGATGGCCAAAGTGTTGCAAAAAAGAGGATCTCAATATCAGGTTTTGGGTTATTATTCCCGAGCTATGAGTCCAGTTGAGGAAAGGAATGAGAGAATGTGAGAAGCAAGCCATCATAGCAGAATGGTGTACTGAAGTAACATGCCATATGATCAGGGCTCTCCAGTTGTGCTACAGACCAAATATACTCCAGTGAAATATATGTTAGAAGGAAATCCAGATGGCATGAATAATGCATGAGTTGGTAGAAACACTGCATGTTTTGCAAGTCAGGAAGAAGGAATCAGAGTAGAAATCCCTCAAATTAAGTTTTTAACAGAACTGTTTAATTACCAAGGGGAATCTCATGAATGTTCTGACTTGGAAAATGAAGAAGAACACTTAAGGGTGGGCACCCAAACTATTGAAGAGCACCACAATTATATATATGGATCCAGATTCTGGAGCACTGCAATAGGGTGTTTTATGACAGAATGGGTAATATACAATTGCAGTGACCAAAGAACACAAGAAAGGTAGTATTCCGGGGGAATGCTCAGCAAAAGAGCTGAACTAGAAGCAGTTAAACAAGCCTTGTTATTGCCCAGACCTGTAAACATTTATACAGACAGTGAATATGTAGTCCGAGTATTAACATCATCTCTTCCCATTTGGGCAAGGAGAGGTTTGATTACAGCTGATGGTAAACCAATCAGTCATCAGGAAGTGTTGACAGAAATTGGAGTTTGATAAAAGATGACAATCCTTCTACAGTGACTATAAATAAGGTCAAAGCTCACACCAAAAATGAAGTACACAGTCAGGCTAATAAAATAGTAGATCGGCTAGCAAAAGAAGGGGCCCTTGACTCCAAAAAAAACTCATCCAATACAAAATATTCCTCAATATTGGGCATGGGAAGCAAATGACATGGAAGAAAAACAAATAAAGGAAATGGTACAAAATATTTTAAATAAGTTCCAAATGCAAATGGACTTACCTCTAAATCCTTAATCTTTACATTGTACAGCTTACTTTTGTAGAGATCAGTATACAAAGTATGAACATAGAGTGGAAAGTGAGGTAGGTAAAATTACCCAAATCCAGTGTATTGGGATCATCATAACACCTACTGTATGTGGATTAACAGTGACAGGAACAGATGAAATGAAGCCATTATGGGGTCCTGAATTTGAACTAGGTGCTCACATGACCTTAAATGCAAAAACAAACAAAGATAATCAGCAGTTAGGAAGCTTAGTAAAAATCTTAAGAGAACAGCCAGACATCATTAAGAAAGAGAAAATAGAAGAATTTAAAATAATACAAGGGAGTCAATGGAAATGGGTTAGATTTCCAGAACCTTGGATGGTACCAGGAGGATTCAAAAAAGGTCCTTTACATAGAGTACAAACAATTGAGCCTGAAAAAGGAAAAATGTTGTTAACTTATTATCATAATTTCCTTGGTCATCCAGGAAGGGAAAGAATACAACAAATCGTTAGTTCTAGATTTAAATGGGAAGGAATGACAACAGACATCCAAAATCATGTAGCTACATGTGTCACATGTGGCATGCACAATGTGGGAAAACAAAATAGGAGAAAACAGCATAGACTCCCACAAGCATGGGACCCTGGGAAAGGGAATAAATGGATTTTGTAGGACCTCTTCCAACAGCACCAGGAGGGTTTTGTTTCTTACTTACATTGATAGATGAATATACTGGATGGGTGAAAGCTCATCCAACAAAAATAGAAGATGCAAACTCAGTAGTTAGAATAATAAGTGATAGGACCATTCTAACATGGGAAGTATCCCGAGAAGTACATAGTGATCAAGGGACTCACATTACTGGAAAAGTGACAAAACAAATGTGTAAAATGTGGGGAATCAAGCAAAGGTGAAATACTCCTTGCGATCCTCAGAGTTCTGAAAAAGTTGAAAGAGCTAATAGAATTCTGTAGGAAGGATTAAAGAAAATGATTTCTGAGTATGGGAATCATTGGGTAAAACATTTACCCAACATTTTGATTAAGATGCAAAATTCTCTTCAGGGATGTGGGTTAACTCCACATGAACTAATGACGGTTCGACCTATGAATTTACAAGCAGGAGAAATCACTTACGGGATACCATTAGAAGAAACAAAATTGTGGGACCAGCTCCAAGACCAAATCGGTTGGGCAAAAGGGAGAGCCTGGGAAGTGGACAAGCCCATAATCTAGAACTGTGTAAACAAAAAGATTTGGGAATTGAGGGAACTACAATTGGAACAAGGAGATATTGTAATGGTCCGTCAGTTTGCAAACACAAGTAAATGGGATTCAAAATGGATAGGACCCTACATTGTTACCAACATGGGGGTTAGTGGCTGTACAAATCCAGCCATATAAAAATCAGCCAACAAAAATGGTTGGATTCATAATGATCATGTTAAAAGATTAAAATGGAGGGGAGAAAATTGAATAACTTATAAATGTAATAACTGATATAAAGGGACATAATTTCAGATACAACTAATAAGAACACAATTCTTTTATCTTCCAGGAAATATCAAACTATGAAAATCTTGATATTAATCGTGATCCTGACAAGTTTTTACTCCTCAATATAAGGAAAGGTGGACTTCAATACCTTTACCAAATCACTGCAAATGTATTCAGAAACCTTGAATGCTAAACAATGCTGGATATGTACTGAGATACCACAAGATGCAAACAGTGAAATTCCATTACGACCTATTCCATTTACCCTTCTGGAAATGTTGAATCTCACAAACCAAGACTGTGTTCCAAGAAATAACTCTTTCCCAAAGATACATCCTTTCTTGAGGCTTGTCCATACAAATGTGACTGCTGATGTTTGTTTATGAGGAGAAGGAACAAGTAATCACCAATTTCATGGGAAAAGTCCTTGTAGTATTATTTATGCTACCTGAAATACCAGTGAACAATGTTTTGAATATTTTTAACTTGCTGGACATTTATATAAGCTAAAACTAAACACTGTATTACATAAATAATTCCAGTTTAAGCAGGCATATATTACATATGTGGTAAAAAAAAGCCTACAAATGGCTTCCTGAGAAATTGACTGGATTGCGTTATTTGGGACATGTAATTCCATCCATTAGACATACTACAACATTACCTGATGCTAATATTAGAAATGTTAGATTAAAAAGATATATTGACTTAGTAAAAAATGAATGTATGAAATAAGATCCTTGCAGAAGCATTAATCTTTCCATTCTCTGTAGCAGGAAAAGCTATTTGGGAAATTAAAAAAAAACTGGCAGGTCTATAAGAGGAATTAAAAGTTACCATAGAAATGACTGCATTAAAAACTATGGTCTTACAGAACCATATGGCATTGAATTTTGTGCATTGATAGGAGAGGAATATTGGATTTATATTCCTGATAATGAACCTGAAATCAGGAGTCACCTTAAAATAATTGAGGAAATTGCTCAAAAAGCAAAAATAGAAAAAGGAACATGGTTCTCTTGGCTGAGTGGTTCTATCAGTAGTTGGGGAGGAAAAATAATGCAGCTTATACTGGTCATAGTTGGCATAAGCCTATTAATTATTGTCATCAAGTGTGGAACTGAATGTGTAAGATGGCAAGCTGTACCGGTTTTGACAATGGGGCAAGTCCATCAGGTCCAAAAGGGTCTATATTATATCCTCGAATGCTTAAAAAAGCGAACACTGATTGATCAAACTTATTTTTGCGAAACTGCAAAATATCGAAGCAGCAGAAACTCAAATTTTTTTCCTAGGGAAATAATTTGGTTGTCTGTTTCTGTTGCTTCAGTATTTTCAGTGTTATGGTGGAAAGTTACAGGTCGGATTCAGGTAAGTGTGTGATTGTGTGGATGTGAGTGTTAGGGTGATATAGGTGAGTTAGGGTTAGGGCTCGGGTTAGGTGTGTGTGCGATTGAGTGGACATGAGGGTTAGGGTGGATTTAAGTGAGTTAGGGTTAGGGAGCGGGTGAGGTGAGTGTGCAATAGTGATGGACCTTAGGGTTAGGGATTGGATTAAGGTAAGTGGGTAGTTAGTGGTGTGTGCATAGTTTAGTGTAGGGTTAGGTATCAGATTTTAGGTGTATGTGTGTGGATTTCTGTTTGTTTGGTGTGCTTGTGTTGTGTGTATGTGTTTTGGATCAGCAATTTTTTTCCCTGGGAAAAAATCGCTGATCTGACAGTTCGAGATTGTAAGGTTTCGCTAAAATTAGGTCGATCAATCAGCGTTCGCTTTTTTAAGCGTTCGATGATATAATATAGACCCGTCCAAAACATTGTATGATTTATGAAGTACTCTTGAACCAATGAAGCTTGATGATATTCACTGAATAAAATCAACAAACATGAGTTCTTGTGCCTGTTCAGGGGGAACTCTGTTATAGTATTAGGATCTCAAGCAATGTTGAGACACTTATGGAAATCTTCTCTGAGCAGCATGTGTGAACAATCTTTTATGTGAATGACAGTGACTGAAAACAGGAATACAAAGCTGCATGGAAATAGAATGCCTGGCTAAAATGGCATCAGCCAAGATAAGATAGTGCTTATGAATAATTCCTCTCTTTATCAAGGCATAATTATTAATATAAATAAATATTTATATTGAAAATAATTCCTCTAATAATCAAATGTCAGACAACAGATGCAAACTAATTGTAAGAGTTCGCAGTGGGGTTTTCAGAATTGTCAGCTCAACCTTCTATTAGGATAAAGATAGAATGGAAAGGTCACAGCAGCCTGAAACAAGGGTCACATACTGACACACTTATGTATTGTAACAGCAGGAATGGCTCTTCTATTAGAAGGTGTATAAAACATGTATTAATCAGTACTTTTCTATTTCTATCAAACATTCCTAAACTATATGTGCAAAGAATGCAAATAATGTAAAATACATGCTTTGTAAAATGTACATATTTGCCATAAACATCAAAGAATCAGAAAATGTTTATTATTCTATTTCATCCATTATTTATAGAATGAATGACAGGGGCAGATGTTGTGCCTTGCATATACATGCTGCAAAGCTGCAGATTTTATATGAAGTTTTTATTAAGCTTTTGTATTGTACTACTTTGTAAGTTGCAAACTTTCATTAATTCTGAATTGTTCAACAGTAGCAATAATGTAAACTGCAGCTGTAATAATAATAAATACTCTTTAGAAATGTTCTGATAATACAATTAAGCCATAAGAGCATATGATGACAAAGCAAGATGAAGCAAGAAATTATTACTCTGTACTTATTGCCAAAAAAGGAAAACTTGTTGTATAGCAATACTACAAATATAGTCTGCTGTAGCACTTTTAAAATAACTTGTAATAGTTGCATGACCAACTTAGGACACAATGTATATATAAAGAGGCAGGACTGCATTTGTCAAGAACTGTATAAAGTTCTGTACTCACTGATGAATGTTGTCAGTCAGTCAGTCAGTCAGTAAACCAAGTCAGATACATGATTTATCAGTCAGATACATGATTCGTTAATCAGCCAAATTAGCTAGTCAGGGAATAATAAAAACTGTACTGATCCTGGGATGCCTTGCTTTGCTGATCATTTATTTTTCTTGTTCTTCTAACTGCCTGTATTTTTTCCTCATAGGTGCAGTGCTTGTAGATACATTTACAGTTAGTATGTCAGGGGAGTAGTGCGCTATAAATGCATGTAGGTCAGAAAGTTTTGTAGAGATACTTCTGATGTTGATATTCGGAATCAATAGGTCAGAGATTTGCCTAGAAGAGAGTAGAGAGTTTTGTGGTCCAGGGTTTGGGTGTATGTCTCGAGATATAAGTAGATTTTTAGTGATAAGCAGTATGTGTTTAATTGTGTGCACTGTGTCTATGTTGGATCTAAATGATGTTTTTCTAGTGTAAGATGGTGTTGTGTGAGACTTATGAATGTGTAGGATTAAGCTGTCTTTAAATAATGTAGAAGAGATAGGAAAGAAAACGTGTGAGTGTATGTTGGTTTGAGAAAGTGTTATGTGGAAGGATGTGTTTTTAGTGATGTGTTTGTATATAATGATGTGACATTTGTTAAGTATATGAGGGTTACAAAGAGAAATCCTAGGATTAATGGTATTTTATGAGGGAGTAGGTAGTTGTTGGGTCTTAGCGTTTCTGAGGTTCAAATATGGGTGTGAGTGTGAATGCATGGCAAGTAGATACTGTGTACCTTTTTAAGGTAGAAATTTGATAGGGGGTGTGTATGAGAGGTCATTGACTGGAGGAGGATGTGGTCAGGTGATCTGGGGTTAGAATAAATGTAGATGTAGTGGGGGTGGGTGGGAAATGGGGGCAGGGTAGTGGAGCGGAATTTGCCGAGCGAGAAACTGAAAAGCAGTACTTAAATGCATTAATAGAAATTTTCCAAACAATAAGACTATCAGGATTAAAACTGAATCCTAAAAAGAATCAGTTTATGAAAGATTCTATTACCTTCTTTGGTGTCATGGTATCAGCAGGACAAAAAAGCATTAGTGAAGACAAGTCCTCGAGACTGCAGAACCTATCTATAGGGCTGGTCAGGACAGAACAGCAAAAGGAAGATACCTCTGTAATTAACCAGGAGTGGGAGGGAGTTGTGCAGGTTCAAAGTGGGGGAGGGGGTATACACAAAGTAATACATGTTTGTGAGTCAGAAAAGCTGGACTAGGCTAGCTGCTAAAAAGAAAACAGGAAAACCAAGCTAAGCCAATTCCAGGTCAGTGTATTGCAGTATCTTCCTAATAACTATAATTCTTATGCTACTAATCTAGTACAGTGTGATGAAAAGGACCACCACTTCTACAGGGAATAACAATTGAAGTATGGGCTGCAGGTACATAGATAAACTTTTTCCAAGAGAAAGTAGTTTTAAGTAATTGACCTAGGAGTATAATGGGAGGAGAAAAATGGGGAGGGGGAGGACCAGTAGTGTGTACAGTGAAAGGGGAAAGAGTCTTCAGTTTAGAGGACAGATTAAATACAACTCTAACATACACTAGTGTAGCTGAAAGCACTTTAGTGTTCCACTGATGTAGGGTCTCACAGTGCAGGGCAACGAGACAGCCTTGGGTTGATTGGAGGTTGGCCAAGACACAGGATGAAACTTTTTCTGAGGGGAACTAGTGTAGCTGAAAGCACGTTAGTGTTCCACTGATGTAGGGTCTCACAGTGCAGGGCAACAAGACAGCCTTGGGGTGATTGGAGGTTGGCCAAGACACAGAATGAAACTTTTATATGACTTTATATAACTTTATATGACTTGTTTTGCACATTTACCTATATGAGAAAATCATCATGCTTCCCCTAGATTTTCAATATGCTGTATGTCATTTATGACAAGTTAAAACAGTATTGTTATTATACTCAAGCCCATGTTATTAAACTGTCTATTGTCAATTTAATACTACTTGTTCAGAATATGATTGCTACATTCTGTGACATTTCAGGTTCAGACTTCTATTGTTTCGCTTGAACAACTTTGTCAGTTTGATGTCATGTATAAAACATTAGTTGCCTTGGTAACCACTTAAGTATTAAATATGGTCAAGATGGGTTACAAAAACAAAGTTATGTACTCACCATAACGTTCCATGTGAGTTGTTCATCTTGCCTTCATTCTTACTGATGGGTTCAGAACTGATCATCTGCTCTGACTTGGCCAACTGCAAAAGCTCAAAGTATTCAACCAGCTAGATGCCAACTCCCTATCCCATGATGCACCTTGTGCTTCCCTCAAATTTTGTTTGCTGCCATCAGGTTACATACTAGTAGTAATATGCTACCATAGAAACTGGATAAGAGACAATAAACCATGACATAGTTGGAATCTTGGTCATTAAGAAGTTCGGATAGGGGTTGGATGGTGGGACGTAAGAATAAAGGTGAGATGAACAACTCACATGGAATGTTATGGTGAGTACATAACTTCTTTATGTGAAGTTGTTCTATCTCAACGTTCATTCTTACTGATGGATAGCATCCCAAGCACCATTTTTCTTCGGGGGGCTCACGGGAGAATATTTTTCAAGACAGTGGAACCAAAGGAAGCCCTGTCCCTGGAGGCCTTGTCTACTTTGTCATGAGTGATGAAGGTATTAGGCCTTGACCAAGTAGATGCTGCACAGATATCATCTAGAGGTAATTTAGCCATAAAGGTGGATGAAGTGGATACAGCTCTAGTAGAGTGGACCTTTATCCTCTGTTGTAGAGGAGTATTCACTGAAATGTAAGTGAAGGATATACAATCCTTGATAAAGTAGTTTTTGCTACTGGAATGGCTTTTTTTAACTCTGAAAAGGAGACAAAGAGCTGATGTGTTTTCCTGAAATGTTTGGTCCTGTCTAAATAGAAATGAAGTTGTCTGTGAACAGCATGTTTCTGCAGCATATGTTCCATCTTATTAGTGTATTTAGGGAAAAACAAAGGCAATTCAACAGATTGGTTGAGATTTGTCTCTAAACAAACTTTAGGTAAGAATGAAGGATTCATTCTGAGTGAGAATCTGTCATTATGGAAAGTCAAACAAGGGGGCTTAATGGGCAAGAAACGGCATTTTTTTAACTCTGAAAAGGAGACAAAGAGCTGATCTGTTTTCCTGAAATGTTTGGTCCTATCTAAATAGAATCAAAGTTGTCTGTGAACAGCATGTTTGTGCAGGATATGTTCCATCTTATTAGTGTATTTAGGGAAAAACAAAGGCAATTCAACAGATTGGTTAAGATTTGTCTCTAAACAAACTTTAGGTAAGAATGAAGGATTCATTCTGAGTGAGAATCTGTCATTATGGAAAGTCAAACAAGGGGGCTTAATGGACAATGCCTGTAACTCTGAAACCCTCCGAGCAGAAGTAATAGCTATTTAAAAATATGGTTTTCCATGATCAATATTTCAAGTCACAGGATGTGGCTGGTTTGAAGGGGGGCAGGATTATACGGGAAAGAACAAAATTTAGGTTCCATGGCATTGCTGGAGCTTTGATGGGTGGTCTCAAATGGACAGTACCCCTGAGAAAAGCTTTGGAGAGTCTATGTAACATAATATTAAATCCCTGGTCATCTCGATGAATGTTAGCAATCGCTGCAAGTTGAACTCTAATGGTTGTTGCGGCTGTCCCTTCATTGAAAGGTTTAGTCAAAACCTCCAAAATGGATGAAATTGAAGCCAGGTATGGATCAATATTGTTCTGAAGCACCCATACAGAAAACTTTTAACATTTACTAAGATATAACTTCCTGGTAGACGATTTATAAGAGGATGTTAAAATATATTGCATTGCAGCTGATAGATTGTGAATCATGGCTATGTTTGGAATTGGAGCAGCCAAGTTGTCAGTTTGAGGGACTGAAGAGAAGGATGGAGAGTCCCTGATGAATGAGTCAGGAGATCTGACACTGGGTCCAGAATCTAGAGTTCTTCCAACAGATGAAGCTGGAGGAAGGGGAACCAAATTTGACAAGGCCAGTAAGGGTCTATTAGAATGGTGGTCCTTCCCAGAGCCTTGGCTTTCTGTAAAATTTTGAGTATCAGAGGGAAAGGAGAGAAGGCATAAAGGAGACCCAGGGGCCAATTGTGTACAAGTGCTTCCCTTGGGGTATCCCCCAGATGAGGGATTAGGACAAAGTAGCTGCTGCATTTTGCGTTTGTTGAAGTTGCAAAGAGATCGCAGCAAGGCTGGCCCAATCTTTGAAGTATCCTTTCGGCTACTTCTTCTTTTAGGAACCACTCATGAGGCAATAGAATCGCCCTGCTCAACTTGTCTGCTGTCACATTGGATCTCTCCAGGATGTGCATTGCTGTCAGAAACCACTGGGTGAAAGTTGCCCATTGCCATACTCTCAGGGCCTCTTGACACAGATTCTTCCTTGTTTGTTTATGTACCAGACCACTGACATATTGTCTGTCTGAATTGCAATAGTTCTCAGAGGGAGAGAGACTTGAGAGGACTGAAATGCTAAAAGTACCACTCTCATCTCTAGAACATTGATATGCAGGTGAGCCTCATATCTGCTCCACGTGCCTCAGCTGTTCTTCCCTGATAATGCCCCCCACCCTATTAGGGAGGCATCCGTGGTCACCATGGCTATGGGATTTGGTAGAACAAAGGGGTGACCTAGACTTACTTGGTGAGATGTCAGCCACCACTGAAGGTCCTTTTTGCAGGAATTCATTATCAGGATTTTGTGTGATATTGGGAGTTCTTGAAAAGACCATTGTGTGAACAGGAGCCATTGTAGTGCACACATATGCATCCGACCCAAAGGAATTGCAATGATCGCTGCCGCCATTGTCCTTATCAATTTGAGTACCATTGAAACATGGGCTTTTTCTCTCAGGAACAGGTCCAGAATCTGATTTCATAGAACACAAAATCTTTCTGGTGGAAGGTTTAAGGTCATAGTAATGGTATTTAGCTCTGCTCCTATAAAAATGGTATGTTGCAATGGTGACAAGGCAGGTTTTTTCTGAATTTATAGTAATCCTCAACTGACTGTAGAGGTTCAGAGTTGTGTCTCTTGCTAGTATAAGTTGATACCTGGTGGTGGCAGTGAGGAGCCAGTCATCTAGGTATAGAAACACCTGGAATCCCAAACATTTCAAATGAGCCTTGACTACTGACATGCATTTGGTGAACACTCTGGAGGCTGTAGTGAGACCAAAGGGCAGAGCCCGAATTTGATAATGACTGGCTCCCAGCTGGAAGCACAGATGATCTCTGGATCACCTTTCCATTTTTTTGTGGTAGTATGCATCCTGGAGATCTATCAAGCACATCCAATTGTCTTTCCTTAAAAAGGGAAGAATTGACTGCAGTGTGAAATCTGGAATTTTGTCTTTCTTACTGACTTGTTTAGTCTGCTGAGATCCAAAATGAGCCTCTGGTCCCCTGTTTTCTTTGAAGCTAAAAAGAACCATGAGTAAGTTTCAGATCCTCTTTGGTCTGCTGGGACTGGTTGGATGACTGTTTTTTCTAGCAACCTTTGAATCTCTGAGTTTGCTTGTTTCCTGTAACTGGGTGGAACGTCCGGGATTTTCCTTATAAGGGGGCTGTGGCAAAGGGAATTAAGTACCCTCTGGATATGATGCTATGCACCCAGCTGTCTTTTGTTATTTTTAGCCAGGCATCTGGGTACAAAGTGAATTATCCCCTGACTGCCTCCAGAGATGGACAGGCAGGTTTTCTCTCAGGAGCACTGACAGGGCTTTCCAAAGAACTGGTCTCTGTTACCCTGGATCTGCATAGCCCCTCTGCCACGTGGGCATCTTCCATTGTTACCCCTCCTCGGCCTCTAGAGGGGGGTTAACCATGAGTGTCCTGGAAAGCTTCTTGAGTTTTACAGAACCACATTTTCCCTCCGTTCTGACCTTTGGGGTAAGGTCTGGTAGGGATGGAAAAGTGGACTCCCTTTCAGTGAGGTAGCAGCCAGGAAAAGAACAGAGAGCAAACAGAACAAAAAAAATAAATACCCACTCAACAAGCCACAACAGCAAGCGACAACACAACCCTCCCAAACCTCAATAAGCAGACGTACAAACAAACCATTTAAATAGTATGGTGGAAGTAAAAAATTAAAACAGCTAAGAAAAATGTACATGGTAATGACTTAAGATTTATTGTCAGAAGAGGTGAGGCAGATAATCCAATTTTATTGGACTTCTCTATTTAAATATAGAGATTTGATAGATATTTTTGAAAAAAATGTAAATTTTTCATTTAAAAGAGGTAAAAATCTAAAGGATATGTTGGTATATGCTAGATTTATTACTCCAATGATTAGTTTGAATACAAACGTGAATTTAATGGGCACCTTCCCTTGTGGGAGGTGTATTTCATGCCAATATATAAGTAAAATATTTCAGAATATAAATATATAATTTTAGATCTACAGGAAAATTCTCATGTAATACAGAAAGAATTGTATATGCATTAAGATGTCCCTGTGGAATGTTTTATGTGGGGGAAAGTAAGCGCGCTTTTAAAACAAGGTTGCAAGAACATGTGAGGGATATTAAAAATGAAAAAATTGAAAGTCCGCTTGCAATACATTTTAAAAGTTATCATAATAGTAATCCAAATGGTATATTAGCTACTGTTTTAGAACATATTCCTATTGTTCAAGATGATGTTAATATAAAAAAGAAACTTTTATATAAAGAAACAATTTTTATTTTGAAGTATGGTACTCTAGTCCCTGGTGGTATTAATGTAGAATGCAATTGGAAAGTTTTTTTTTTATAACTAATGAAATGATTAGCTAATTGAACATTTAATTGATGTGTTTTTATTGTATAAATATGTGTTATGTTGCTTTTGGTAGTAGTCTCCTTTGAAGGCATGAGCCGAAGCGCTAGAGACTACTTAATAAATCTGTGGTGGATCCTGTTTTTGGTCATTATATTTGGTTTCTTTTTTATTTTTAGTTGTTTTCTAGTACAAACAAACCATTCTCTGCCAAAATATCCCAAATCTCAGCTTTATCCACCCCTTCCTCTGGATCCAGGCCAAAACACCAAATGTCTCCTCCTAATACACAAGCACCAGTAAACCTTGACCACAAGCTGCAACCCACAGCCCCCCCATAGATGAAAATGGCAACACACAACAGCTACCAAACACAGCTGCATCCACATACACCATGTCAGGCCCAACCAAAACAGCACTCGATGCTATGATACCCACCATAGTCGCTATTAATCATGTTTAGACAGAATAACAAAGACACCTGCACTAGTTGCCAGACATGGCTGCGTCCACTCACACCATATCAGGATCGATCAAACAGCACTCGAAGCTATGACACCCACCATAATTGATATTAACTATGTTTAGACAGAATAATAATGACATTTGCACTAACTGCAAGACACAGCTGCATCCACGCACACCATATCAGGATTGATCAAACAGCACTCGTAGCTGTGATACCTGCCACAATTGACATCAAATGTAATCCAGGCAGAATAACGATGATACCCGCACCAAGAGCCCCACCCCCCATTATTCAACCAGGATATATATGACATTTCCAAGTCATACTTTAACTGAAGAAGGCATTAGTCTCCATGACAGCATTTATTTTTTTTTCAAAACACTCTACTGTTACTGCTATTATATATGATGTTAATTTGTCACATTTGAGTCTGAACTCTGATGAATGGTACCTTGTTGTATTAGTTAATTAATTATTTAAATTATTATAAGTAAAATCAATGAAAAATGAACAAGATAAGTATTCATAGAGTTTAAGTAGGGGAATAGAAACTTCTATGTTTGTATTATATGTTGCTTTGATTGGCTTATATCTTCACCTACCTTTGTTTGTGAAGAATTATTGGACTCTTTGAACATTCTGAATAAATCATTACTGTTTCTCAGTTGTTTAAGAATCCCTCCTTTTTTAAAATAAAAAACAGATTAAAAGTGGTGTACCATATCAGTTGATACTTTGAGAGATGTAGTTGTAAGAGTTATTTTTTGGGGGACAGTTATCTTGGGATCACTTTTTTTGTTTCTTCTTTCTAGTATCAGTCCAAGGATTTGTTTCTTTTATTCTTTTAAGAGTAGGGGCCATCCATTACATTTTTTCTGGGATAGACACTATGCTGTTGTTTTTGATGAATATAGTAGCTTCTTCTAAGTCATTAAAGGGTCTCATCTCATTGGCAAAAATTATTTTGTCTTGGCTGTAAAGGCCAGCTGTGCTTTAATGTTGTTTTGTTTGAACAGATTTATTATTGGCCAGACTGTTTTCCTTTGTTCTAGTATTCGGGTAGAATAATCATTGTTAAACCTTATCAGGCTTTGACTGTATTTTTACAGGTGATTTTCTCCAAGCAGATTTTAATATTAGTTCCTTGTCCAGAAATGAAAGAAATGTTATAACTATTGATCTAGGTGCAGTATTTGTTGAGTTAGAAGCATGTTTCCTCAGTGCTCTATACACCATTTCAATCCCAAATGAAAGTCCCTCTTTCAAGTCTAAAAATTCAGGAATACAGGTTGTTAAGAATTAAATAATGTCTTCTCCTTCAGTGTTTTCAGGCAGACCAAAGATCCTTATGTTGTTTCTCCTTTCTCTGTTTTCTAAGTCATCTATTTTTTTAAGCAGCCATGTATTCTGTTTAAGCAAAAATTCTTTTTGGAATTCTTCCTCTTTGAGTCTCCCTTCAATGTCATTTAGAGAAGTCTCTATGTTTGTTGTTGTAGTATGGTGTTGCTGTAATAGTTCCTTAAGAGTATCAGTCAGTTTTTTCAGAATTTAATTTGAGGTATTCCAAGTCATTTTTAAAGCCTTCCATCTTCAAAGATAGTTCCTGTAAGGTAGATGTCATCAATTGCAGTTCTTGAGATGTTCATATTCAGTGACTCAATATATTTCCAAGTTACTTGACAGGAAAAATGTTGTATATCTCCACCAAAATTGATATTCATATAGTTTAGTAGTTTATCTATAGATTTCTGCCATTTTAAATGTGAAAATAATAACATTTTCCTATATTATTATACTAGTTTATGAAGCTCTCAAAACTGCTCTCACTTGGCCATCTATGCTCTGCTCCCTGTTGTTATGTTCTTGTACATTACACTACTATGTAATTGTTTTATCTCTTGCATGACTTTAAACTGTCTTGTTTGCATATTGTCTGGAGATTTTCTCCTCAGGTTTCCACTGAAAATGTGCCCTTGGCTCAGTTGGACCAACCTGGTTAACAAATGTCAAATAAAATAAAAATAAAATAAAAAATGGGTCATGTTAATGACATAGCATCAAGGTTCAAAACTGAGACAAACATCACAAAGTGACAGTTTTTTATTTATTAGTTTATTTATTCATATATTTATGTAGTTATTTATTTTTTACTTCATCCTTTGCATTCTGCTTGGCATTACACACTAAAGACTGTCAGCAGTCACGAACAGTGAACAGTGGTTCACTTCCAAAGGCAAAAACACAAGTTTTAATTTGGATTGTCATCAGTAGTGCAACTTAGACTGAGGCTGGTGTGTTGCCATCAGCAGTCAGGACAGTAATTGATGCAGTTAGTTACCCATCTTTGTGGTACAAGGTGCAATGTTATTTATTTATTTATTTATTTATTACTTATTTATTACTTCTGTCAACCGGGAAATGTCTGACTGGGCCAGGAGCCCGTTTTCAGCAGAGGCCTGGGTAGAAAAGCTCCAGATGAAAAACAGTACAAATACAATACTTGTCAGTACAATATTAACACATGAAATATTTTACATAGGAAATTTTTAAAAACACACAGAATTCTATTTCAAGCTTAAGTACAGAACACTAAAAATGATGGCACAAAGGCATGATAGCATATTACTCAAATTAGAATATTACATTGGGAATATAAGCAGAACAGTCCTGAATTTTGTAAAGTCAACAGGAAATAACTGTATTCACTGTGGTGCCAAACGTCCTTCATAGAGGTAGAAATATATGAACCAAGAAGAGACAATAAAAATCCAAGAGAGGTAGTAGTAATGGGATGTAGACTATAGACGAGCTGAGAGTGGTGGGACAGGAGAAAGTAAAGTTATCCAGGAGTATGTCAGGTATGGCAGGAGCAGAGGAGGTGATTAGCTAAGTAGTTATGAAGTAGCAGTTTGAACTCATGCGGGTGTGGATTTTTGGTGATGGTTTGAGGGAGGGTGTTCCAAAGTTGATAATTTTATTGGAATATAGACAGTCACCATAATAGTTGCGGGAGTGAGTGACCTTTAGCATAAGTTGGAGGATCTAAGGGGCTTGGGATTGTGACTAGGCTGGATAAGACTGGAGAGAGCAGGACAGTTTGAGGGTTGGTGGATTAACTTGTGTGTCATAGTGAGCTGGGTAAGAGCTAATAGGTTTGGGAGTTATAGCCAGTTTAGCTGGGAGAGTGCATTATAGAGGTGAGACCTGTTTGGCAATTTTCTTATGGCAAGATTCTAGACTGGTTTGGTCAGTCTTGTGAAGGTTAGTGAGAATATGAGATCCGTAGAGGAAGGAGGAAAGCAGGTGAGATTGGGCAGTTGCAAGTCTGGCGTTGTGAGTAAGATATGGCCTAGCTCTATATAAGGTGCCAAGCTTGATGTGTACTTTTTTGATTGTCTGACAGACATGTTTTTCAAAAGTTAGATTCTCATCAATAGTGACACCTAGGAGTTTAGTATGAGTTGAGGGTTCAATTTTGCTTCTGTTTGAGGAGAGGATTGACAGGGAGGCTTTATAGGGTTTGGATTTTTTTATGTTTGAAGATTATTAATTTGGTTTTATTAGGGTTTAGGATTAGTTGATGTTCAGACAGGTATTTTTGTATATCTTGGAAAGACAATTGCATTTTTGATTGGAGTTCTAGGGGGGGGGGGGGCAGAGCATAAAAAGGTGGTATTAACAGTGTATTGGACAATGGTGGCTGGATTGGGTGCAGTATTGCGGTTGTTTGTAAATAGGATAAAGAGGAGAGGACCAAGTATAGTGCCTTGGGGCACACTGGCAGAGATGGGGAGAAGGGGAGAAAGAGTGTTTTCCCATATAGTGGCTTGCTGAGGATTGGAAAGATAGCTGAGAAACCAGAACAGAGAAGATGAGCAGAGGCCATATGTTGAGAGTTTGTTAAGAAGTAGTTGGTGGGAAATAGTGCCAAAGTATTTTGACATGTCAAAAAAGATAGAGAAGACAGTTTGACCTTTATTTAGGAGATGCAGAATGGTGTTGGTAAAAGAGATTAGACCAGCTGAAGTACTATGTTTATGTCTGAAACCGTGATGTGAATTAAATAAGAGATTGTTTTTACAAAGGTGTTTAAGGAGTTGTTTGTGGATGCACTTTAATAAGATTTTAGCTAGTGGAGAAAGGATGGCTATGGAGTGGAAGTTAGTTATGTCTTTGGAAGGACCACCTTTATGGAGAATGATGATGTTGGAAATTTTCCAGAGAAGTGGGATATAGTGTTCAGCAACTGAGTGATTAATCAGTATAGATATGGGGTAGGAGATAGATGGAGCTGCGTTTTTCAGAAATTCATTTGGGAGCTGATCTGCTGCCAGACAGCAGGGTTAAGTTTAGCAAGGAATAATTGTATGTAGCTTGTTTGAATGGAAGTAAAGGAGAAATTGTTAGGATTATCCAGAGGTGTGCTGGGAAGAGTGATCAGGGTATTTGGTGTGTTGCCTAGTAAGGAGGTTATGGAGTTTATGAAGTGAGAGTTGATTTGAGTTGCAATGGGGTCCGAGTTGTTAGTTGCTACTAGGGTTGGAGTAGGGTGCGACCTGGGCATAGGAGATAGTTGATGTTGTCCCAGAATTTTTGGGGGTTGTTAAGATGTTGTTGCTGGCATGTCATGAAGTATGACTGTCTGCTTTGATTTGTTTTTTTGCTTGATTGCATAGTTGTTTATAGGTAATGAGGTCAGTAGTGTTTTTGGTGGATTTAAAAGCTGACCAGGCTCTATCCCTTTGTTTGATTAAAAGTTTGGTTTCATTGGTTAACCGGGGCATGGGCTTGAACTTTGGCCAAACTTTCCTCATTGGAGCTAGATTATTGAATATATTAAGTAATGATGAAAAATTGAACTGAAGGTCCAGGTGAAGGTACATAAGTGGGGTCCAGTCACAGTGTTGGAAAATTTAGTTAAAAGTTGTGTGGGAGAAGTTTTTTGTTTGTAGCGGATGTATTTGTAGGAGATATTGTTTTGCGTGTGCACTTGTTTTCTGTAAAGAAAGGTAGGTGAGTGGTCACTGAGGGAATCTGGGAGGCAACCTTCTAGGTAACTGAGGTTGGGTTTGTTGATTATTATCCAGTCTAATGTAGACTGTTTATTGGAAAGTTTGTCTGTGCGGGTTGGACAGTTTATGGTCTGGGTGAAAATGTAGAATTTGAGGAAATTAGATGGGTTTCTGGATGTGCAAAATTGCCAATCTAGGTTGAAATCACCCAGTATAATTGTTTCCTGGTTGAAATTTTTGGAAGCCCATGAAAGCAGATCTTCAGTGCTGGGTAGGTTGTTGCCTGGAGCAAGATAAGAAACTATGATAATTATTGTTTTGTTTGGGTTTATTACTTCTTGCAATTAAGTCTCAGAGTTGGATAGATTAGGTGGGGAGCATTGTAGTTTTTCAACTTTAAGGTTGCCCTTAAATATTACAGCTACTCCACTGCCTCTTTTGTTCAGTCTGTCTAGTCTGATAATATTATTTCCATTTGGGGTAATCTCATTGTTCTTGATGTGGGGTTTTAGCCAGGTTTCTGTTATTATTGCTATGTCAGGAGAGTAGGTGGCTAAGATAGCTTGGAATTCACTAGCTTTATTCATTATACTATGAAGGTTGAAATTGGTGAATAGCAGGTGTGAGTTGGAAGTTTTGGGAGTGAGGTGTAGGGATGGGAGTGTATGTCAGAATGAGTAGAGTATGCTGAGGTGTGTGGAGTGGAGGGGTGGTATTGGGACCAGGGTTATGGTGAATGTCTGCACGTAGCTTGATTTCTGTGGTGGAGTGTAACATGAGTTGTCTTAATTTGTTAGTCAGTTTATGGTGTCGGGATGCAGGGGAATTTGGACAATAGGTGTGTAAGAGTTTGAAAGAAGCAAGCAACTGCAGTGAGCTTTGAGAAAGAGAAGATGTAATGCACGGTTTGAATTCAGTTTACAGATAATTTTATTGATAGTTTCAGAATAACTACTTACACATATTTTTATATATGAATTGGACAGCCTAAGTCTGTGTGATAACTACAAAATTTGTAAGCTATGGTCCTTGGCAGTGGCTGTTACTAATGTTAGGTTGTTGGAAAATCAACTATCATATTATTAATAAAACATTTGCTATGCATGATGTAAATGATGACAGTTTGCAAAGTGTAATAGAAAATCTTTAATGCAAGGAATGTGGAAATATGTACACTATATGCTGGATTACTTATCCATATCTCTCAATTAGTGATCAAAATAATAATAGATTTGCTTTAAAAGTATGTCATTATTACATGTTTATACTGGGCCAAGGATGAGTTAATGTCATATGCTGTGTGTATTTCTTTATCAATAACTGCCATTGCGATAAGCCATGATGATGTGTAACAGAAATGCAAGTTGTGATGTGGAAAACAGATGTTACAATGATGAATGTGTCATGTTAATGTCATAAGTGTTCTAGCTATATACCCTATAATACTTTTACTTTTACTTATGTATTTGCATGCTGCTTGGCATTGTACAAAGATGGCTCACATATGAAGGCTAGAAAGAAAAAAATCATTTCTGCTGCCTTTTATCACCTTACTGTGCCTGGCGTGCACTGCTGTCAGCATTCTGGAAAGTTCTGAGTGAAGAGCATGCACCCGTCACCTACCTGGCTCTGTGCAACAATATGTAAGTGTAGTAAGTTTGGAGAAAAAGGACATATAATGCAATGTTCAAATCCAGTTTATAGATAAGTTTACTGCTAGAGTCAGAATAAGTATTGTCACTTAATTTTCTTTAATAATGAAATATTAAATACAAATGACAATACAAACATGAATTTTGCAGCACAGATATCACTATTGATTTTAACATAACTCATACTCAAACTTTATGTGTTCACATTATGTTAAACATAACAGTGATGATAATTAGTCACATGCATAGGTACAATGTATACAATATGTAATTAAAATTATATGACTCATCACATATAATAATTTTGTGTGAAGGACAGTATGCCATATAAAGCACGTGTATAATTGGTTCATGCAACTCCAAGCATAAGAAATTAACTTACAATCACAAATAATACCTGTTCCACAGAACTCCAGTACCATGACTAGTTTAAGTAAAAATATATCTCTAGTATTGTTGAAATTTGTATCCCTCAAGTTACTTTACCATTAAATCTTTAAATCTTATTTTTTCTCATTGATTTAATTCCCAGGTGTTTTAATCAATCTTTGCATTGTGTATGCCCCAATAAACGATTATGTCCCAATTAGTAAAATTTTACCTGTAAATAATAAAGATTATAACAAACATGATAGAGCATGTCATTATTCAACAGTGCAATATATGTAAATAGGGTGAGCATCACACATGGCCACGTCTCATTTCCATATTTTATACCTTATTGTTTTTTGAAGGAATCATTCCTAATGTGACTGCCAAGCCATTTTTGTGCTTTCAGTTGCACAAATACAGCTGGTAAGGTTGTGCTTCTTTGTGTACAGGCTGGTAGATGTGAAATCTGAATTCAGCAGCAATTCACATAGTTCTAGGGGTAGCTCAGTAGACATGGCAGGTGAAGGAGTGGATGGTGATTCATTTAGAACCCAAAGGCGCTTTGAAAAAAGGTATAGTATCTATGTGGCACTCCTCATCATTCACTACCGCTGTAGCCTTCTGCAGGAGGAATACACCGGGTTTCAGTACAGTTCAGGGGATTGGAATGCCTTGGCCAAGGCCATCTTTGATGCAACTAGCATTCCATGCACTGGGGAGTAATGCTGTCACCATTACAGTGAAATGAAGAAGCACAAACAGGACCTCCTAAGCTGATAGGAGGATGCATTTAGAATGCAAACACCCTCTGTTGTGAAAGTGTAGTGAACCATCAACAGTCATTGATATAGTATGCATTTTCCAACCAACACATATAGGTTCATAGGTGCTAGGTAACTGTCCTTATAGGCCATTTTAAGTTTAGCCAATTTCCCTCAGAAAGAATAAAACCCTGTACCTCTTGTTTGCAAGGTAAACACCGTAACCATTAAGTCAATCCCCAACACCTTATGTCAGACCCAGTATATTCATTATGCTTCTACTTCTTGCCCTTTTTTGTTCTGTACAACTGCTGACAATATTTTCCTGAACACAGAGGCTCATCAGGAGGAACTGACTCACCTCAGGGAAGCACAGGGTTAGTATGTATCAGGTAGAAGTGCAAGCCAGATCATATGTTTTAGGGCACCAGCTCATATGAATAGGCATACCTAACCTTTATATCAGGCATATCCACCTGCTCTAATAGTTCTTGATGACTGCATTAGGCAATGAGGACTTCAGCATAGCTGTGTGTGCACTCAATTCCAAGCAGCAGAAATGAGCTTTTATTATATGATAGTATGTGTAAATCATTTACTGGAGTATTAAATGACATTAAAAACTTGGAAAGCATGTATCTGATATGCTATATTCAAATGTTATTTATCACGGGATGGAGACTGATTTATTTAATGCCACATTAAGACCTTCACATCATATCTGGATGTGGAAAGATGAACTTATTTTTATATTATATTTATTTATTGAAAAAACTGACATGACGTTGATCTTATTATCTCTGTTTTTTCTTCCTCACCTCTATGTTTTTTTTGGATACATTGTTGCTGCAAACCAAATGACAATCATCACAAGGAGATAGACCAACCACTGTGGTTTGTTCATATGCTGCAGCAGCACATCTACAGGTATAACAGACTCCCAACACATCTGGTTTGTAACCTCACAGTGTTACCTGCATAAATCCTGTTCTTCCTGCTCCAGCTGCATTAGGTCATTCTGGCCCAGCTGCTGGTGCAGTGGTACCCACCAGTAGTAGTAAAGGAGGCAGCCACTTTGCCACCTATCAGGAGCTGATAGGGTTTGGGCAGAACAACATATAGAAAAACCTTGGCACCCAAATCGGTAGAGTTGAAATGGTCCTGCATCAAATTGCAAAATTGATGCCTTGTCCATCACTGATCCAGATAACTGAGACAGGAGTCAGCGTGACAGCACTGACAATGAGGACTAGGTTCTCACTGTGCTCAAGCTAGGTGCATCTAATAATGCCCCCTACCTATCCACAATCATGGTGTCCCCTAATCTTTTTGACCATGACCATTCTCATTTGTCTTGTGTGCTGCAGATTGTGTGCACTTGCTTCATAACCTACCTGACCATCTTATTCCTAAGTACCTTCCCTTATTGACCTCTGACTACAAAACAAGGGAAAAAAAAGGAAAAAAATGGGCACCTGTCCCACAAAAATAAAAAAAATACATAGCTCTCTAGTTTGCCTTTGTGTGTTCTTGATGCACTTGATTTGGTCCAGTTGGCACTACATTATTCTGCTGTTATCACCAATACCTGGTGTGGTGACTCTCCAAATTAATCAAAATGTGTTTATAAAGTTACATTTATGTTGTGAAGAAGTGGATAGCTATGATGCTCTCCCATCCCCATCCCATACATTCCTTTACTCTTTCTCCTGTATCCTCACCTCTATTTGCCCTCCATTTTCACCACTACCTAATCAACCCCATTTTCAAGTGTGCAATAAGGTAAAAAAAATCACAAACAACACACATGGCCAATAATGGCCCATACAAGACGCCTTCACTTTTTGTGCTCAACTTTTGAGCAGAACTTGGTTGGCGTCATGTACCAATGGTGAGGGAGAGTAAATGAGATTTCACATTCTGCGGCTGCACTACAGTAATACAGAGTAAAGGCACTACTTTGAGACAGTTACTGTAACACTTATTAGGCTGCTGGATGTCATGAGGTAAGAGTTCCGATGTGGTGCCCTGTCATAATTTACATTTCTGCAGACTGCTGTTTTGCATATTGTCAAGGGTTTGATTCTAGAAGTATACCAAACTATTAATTAGTG
Organism: Protopterus annectens; assembly: GCF_019279795.1. NCBI lineage: Eukaryota > Metazoa > Chordata > Ceratodontiformes > Protopteridae > Protopterus > Protopterus annectens. The sequence goes on along the minus strand of NC_056733.1, from coordinate 1,359,984,278 downwards.
TTATTTTATATTACTATTATGTGTGTAAGTACAAAAATCTTTATGTCTCTCAAATTACATTTCATGAACCAATCAAGACGAGGATTAAAATAGAGAAGCATACCTCTCAAACTCTAAACAAAGTCTAGACAAAGGTACCAATAATAGGGGGACAAAAGCCCAAAAATAGGGACATGTTTGAAAATACTGCTGTTACAAACTAAGAAAGTTGATAGAATAACAGGTTTTGCATTAGCATGAATTTTTCTGACTTCAGTCCTCAATGATTTCCCAGTGATTCACTAGAAAACCACAATTTTATGAGAAACAGATCAAAAATATGAGATGAAAATCTCGACATTTTGCAAAAATCTGGACAGTTAAGAGTAAATAGAGAACATAATTGTAAGAGTGGAGCATTAAAGCTTTTTCTAACACCTTACAGCTCCATAAATGTAACTTATTAAACCAACATTATCTTGCTTATGTGTAAATCTTGTTGTTACTCTCCTGTCCTTGTTTGGTCCCTACTGCAAACACTTTATTGGACAGAACACGACAGATTAATTATGAGGAAAAACCTAAGTGTAACACACCATAAAGATAGACATGTCCCATAAACAAAACTCTTTGTATGTCTCTCCCTGTCTACATCTCTCTGTCTCTCTGTTTCCACCTCTGCCTCAATACTTTTTACTCTTGCATATTTATTAGGCTGCTACATGTAATGTCCACCTTATGTGATTTAAAAAGTGTCATTACTGTGATGTAGCCTGAGGCCTACATTATCTCTTGCTTCAGTTGGTTGTCCCTGTCCCTTCAGTTCTGTGATTTAAACTTTATGAAGTAGGATTCCCTGTATGGTGTGCTGAGATAATGCTCAGGACTATAGGTACTTATAGCATAATGTCAAGGGTTCTGATCCAAAAATATGTCAACATTTTGTTGACTGTTTTTATATGACTATTTTGTGAGTAGCTGTTGGCTAAATATTTTATCAACTCACTATTATCCTGATTCTGTCTTAATCTAATTGTTCCTTATTGTAAAGACTTTATTGCAGAGAGCATGACAAAATAATGGCGATAAAACCCACAAGAGTAACACACAACAAAGATGGACAGAAATGTACCATAAGCAGAAATGTTTTCTTTCAGTCTCCCTCTTCCCCTGTTTCACTGTATCTCCCTTCTGTATTATCAGTTTGTGTCCTCAGAATTTGCACAATGCCTGGCACTGCACAACAATAATAACTGATGTTAATTGGAAGGTCAAGTCTTATGACAAAAACTGAAGAGTTTTTGCATTACACCACTCTGCTACAACTATTTCTGTGCAAATATGATTAAGCCCACTGCTCTATTCTTGCATATCTATTAAGCTGCTGGATGCCAAATAGACCCAAAAGGGTGTTATTATTGATATAATTGTGATGAAGGCTGATGTCTACATTTGTCCTTTCTTCAACCTGTTGTCAGTGTCTTTTAATTGTGTGTTTTTAACATAATTAATTATTATGAGTTCCTATCTGATGAGCTGATATAATTCTCTGGTCTGTATAATTTTCTTATTAAACTGTCACAGGTTCAAATCCAGAAGTATATTGTAAAATTATGTAATGGTTTCCAAACGTGTGTAACTATGGGCTACATCTGCTATTAATCCACCACAGTCCTCCTTATGTTTTCATGTTTCCACTCTCTTACCTCTTCTTGATCCATATTGGAAACACTTTATTGCACAGAGCAATACCTCTAAAGTGCAGAGATTTTCAAATAATGTCCACCTTTCTGCATCTTAACTTGTACAGTGTTAATCACAAAATATGTGAATTTCTGGCAAATCATTGAGGATTGAAGTCATTAAGTAATGTAATATGTTTGATTTTCAGACTTTATATATGTCAGAAAATGCATTATCCTAGCAAAATTTAAGTTTATAAGGGCAGTATTTAAAATCATTCCTAGGTTTTGGCTTTTGTCACCCATTATCTCCTGTCTTTGCATGCACCAAACCTAACAGAATAATCATGATGACAACCCTAAGACAGGACCCAGGAAGTTAAAGTGGCCATTCACGAGGGAAGTCCCTCAGAGACTGATCCTGAGACCACTCCTTTTTGGCATTAACTTCCTTGATGTCAAGACCACTATCAAGGGCCTCTGGCTGACTGCATTTGCAGATAATTGCAAATTATGAGCAGTCATAGAATCCCTTGCAGACACAAATTCTTTCCAGTAAGGCCTGGCACAGACAAATAACTTTCTGTCAGAGCCATGGACTAAAACTAAATTCCAAGAAATGTATAATAATATCCTTCAGAAGTCATTCACCCCAGGTTACTATCATATTGACAACACACCCCTAAGAGCTGACCTAGTAGTCAGAGACATACGGACACACATGTCTATATTTTTGACCATTACATATCTACAGTAGTGGGGAAATCATTTTTTGTTGTGCAACTTATAAACAAAGGTATGCCATCTAGGTCCAAGGAGGTCATTGTTACATTGTATTCAGCATTTATCAGATCCTATAATTGAGTACAATGCCCCATTTGTTATGTACTTAACCAGGCACATCCAACAATTGGAATGTCCACAGAGGTTCCTCGCTAAAGGAATATAGGGAGTAAGTAATATGTCCTATGCAGACTGCCTCAAGGCCCTATTCCTGTACTCTGTCTCCTACAGGATGTTGAGGGTAGATCTACGCCTGGAATACAAGGCATTGTCAGAACCACCCTGATGGACCTCCTGCATATCAGCAAAACAAATAGCAGCAGTATTACCTGTTCTAAAGATATAAACCTTGCCTGTGATGCAAATATGACATGGTGAAGAGACAGGTATGTATCCCAGAAACTACTGCTTCTCTGCAACAGGGCTGCTATCCATGTGAAGCAGAGTTCTGCCCTAACCAAATTAAAGTGTAACTTGAACAATTATTTGGGTTGAGCAATTCTTTGTGGAACAGGAAATGCATCCGTGGTTTGGCACCTATATCTCTAATGAACACAGGCAGCTGGTAATGTTTTGTCTTTTTGTAAATGTTGCCCCGAGACTACCCCTTCTCTGCAACAGGATCCCCATGCATGTGAAACAAGAGTTCCTCTCTAACCAAGTAATTTGGACAATTACTTGAGGAACAGTAACTCCATCCCTGGTTTGGCACCTATGTCTCTAATGAGCAGAAGCAGTCTGCAAATGGTTCATCTCTTCTCTCACACCCCTGCTTGTAATTGTTTCCTCTCCCAAGCCCATGCTTACACATATCAATGTTATCAGAACTTGTCAGAGATTTGGGATGCATGGCTGGGATTAAAAAGGTCATTGCGGTCATTAGCCTAATTCATACCTATGAACCTGTGAAGCTAAGAATACACCGAAAGATATGCAGAAATGTCCCATAAACAAATCTCTTTGTATGTCTCTATCCCTGTCACCAGGTATCTCCCTCTTCCCATCTGCTCTGTCTCATCAGTATTCCTCCTCCTTATGGAAAATGTCAATACTAATCTTATGGGAAAATCTTGTGAGTTTTTTCCTTTGGCCACATTAGTGTGCTGCCCCTTACACTACTGTGCTTAGCCTGATTGCTCTTTGTAAAGGCAGGCTGATGGTACTATAAGACAGTTATTACCATACATTGAACAGGCTGCAAAATTGAATGAACACCGTATGGCATGTTGCTCTTGGAACTAGTCTTATGAAGAATGCTGCCACAAAGTTTCTTGCTTCACAATGTTTCCATAGTTTGGGTTTCCTCTAGCATTAACATGCTTGGTCCCTCATATATTTCATAACCATTCACAAAATGCTCATATCTGGTAAAATCAAGCCTTTATGTGTTACTAATTATAGTGCAATAAGCACAGGTGGATAGTATTGCTGCTGTACATATATAAGGTGACACGATCAATGTGATTTCATTTCCTGCCATGTTCTAAAATACAGTAATTATGACATATACATGTCTGTTATGGAGGGGCACTCCTTGGCCAATGCGCCACATGGTGTGAAACAGTGATGATAGAGAGATAGTCTTGTCTATTACACATTTATTGTCTTCATTACTCAATCATACCAGTCAAAAACATGCAACGATACATGGAAAGTCACCAGATATGAGGGCTGTGTAGCTATATACCTGTATCATTCACATAATGAGTAATATATTACAAGTTTAATGACAAATGTGGAAATGCTGACACATAAAACATCAACATAACATGTATCTGTTCTGGATTTTGTCAGAACCAGAACAGCTTGTAAGTCCATACTGCTTTTTTGCAAGACGGTTGGCATGGAGCACCATAGACAACTGTTATTTCCATTCTAAGTTTGAAACTTCTAAATGTAAGTAAGAATGCACTAATACTTGCCACCAATCGTACGAATGAGCTTGTCAGTAAGGTGCTTCAGGCAGAACTTTAGAAGAACAAATAATGTCACTGTCTTGTATTACTTCTCTATGTGCTAAGAGACTGTTATACTCAATATATCTGAATTACACTGTGATGCTGACTGAACACTTCATTCTGTAAACTTATGGCTGCTCTCCAACACATACTGGGTAGTGATGTACAATGGTGTAGAACCTTTTTTTTACAAAATTCATCAGTGGTATTGAACAGTGCACTGTCATATGTTTATCCTGTGTGTTTGTATTTACAGAGCACATTGTCCAATCATGAGCAAATAGTATTGACAATGACACAACAAATGATTAATGTTTGTATACAATGATCCAAAGTTGAACACTCATGAATGCTTTGTTGTTAGTCTGCTATTTCATAAGTGTGATTGTCAACAAAACATCATACTGTGGAACAGGCACGTCACTCATACTCTTACAATGTACACGAATGACAGGCTAGATAAGTTATCTGAGCATTATGTATTTACTTATGATCAGCACAATGTTACTTCTGTATGTCAAGACACATGCCTTTTCACCCAAACTGATGCACACTAGTTCTCTACAGCACACTGATGTGTTAATCCTTTACAAATGCACATTTTCACACATTTAAAGTCAGACTTCTTTCACAGTGCTTGTGGTGAATACTGTGTTCTCTAGATTGTGTAAACTGATATATTGTGGTTCGAATACAGCACTGACTGAGTTTCATGAGTGTGCATTTGTGTGCATCTGTACTGCTAGGAAGGACCGCATTGACCAATGCATCTGATGTATACACATCCACTTAGGAGAAACATTTAATCTGGAAGAGTGTTCCACCATCAAATTCTTCCACTTTTATTACAAAGATTTTCTTTGTAACACACTGATGAGGTCATACTTTCAAAAATGCACTCTTTCATAGGTTCATAGGTTCATACTAGGCTATCTGCCCTAGGGCATTTATAAGCCTAGCCAGAGTGTGTGTGGCTTTCACCACCCCTTAGGATGAGAATACTATACCCATTAGTTTGCTGTGCCTCTGTCCAGCAGTGACACAGAGATGATTCCCGGGGTAAACCTACGATCTCCCATCCACTCGTCAAGATTTCTCTTGAAGAGAGTCAGTGAGGGCTCTGCCTCACATGGACTGGGATTCTGTTCCATAGTGTAGGGAGTCTCTGGGTGATGAATCTGTCCCTCCAGCACGTCCTATTTATATCCGTGTTGAGGTTTAAGTCTCTTGCTCTTGTGGCTCTGGTGGATTTGGATTTTTTGAGGTGGAGCATGTCCATTAATTCCGGGTTGGACATGGCCTTGTATGTCAGGCACAGATCACCTCTGAGCAGATGGTATGCGACTGAATAGAGCAGGAGTTTCTTCAGTCGGGCATTGTATGACATATGTTTGGGCCCCTTTATCCTTTTGGTGAGGAACTTTTGGGGTCTTTCCAACTGCTGCAGGTGTCGGGTAAGGTTCATTCCGAATGGGGCGTTGCACTCAATCATTGGTCTGATAAGTGAAGAGTACAGGGGTACAATGACCTCTCCTGATCTGGATGTGAATCCCTTCATGATCAGGTGGGCAATGTAGAAGGTCTTCCTAACCACTTTGGCAATGTGAGTGTCAAAAGAGAGGATACTGTCAACTTTGGTCCCCAGGTCCCTGATAACTTCTTCCGTGTTTAATGGATTACCACCTATGTGGTAATTAGGGGTTACCTTGTTTTTCCCAAAGGGTATGACTATACATTTTTTGGCATTTAGCTTAAGGCCATGGCTCTGGCACCAGTTATCCATTTCTATGAGACCTCTCTGGAGGATGTCTGTGTCTCATGGAGTGTCAATTATGGTGCCCAGTTTGCAGTCGTCTGCAAATTTTGTCAGCCACAATCCCCCTATGTTTGCCTGCACTTCAGAAAAATAAATGCCGAACAAGAGGGGGCCCAGGACTGAGCTTAGAGTCTGAAATGGCACCAGCAACTCTAACCCTGTGTGTTCTGTCCTTGAGCCAGTTTGCAACCCATCTTGTGACATATGGGTTTACATCTAAGCTGGTGAGCTTTTCTATGATGCCCGAGTGGGGTATTGTGTCGAACGCTTTTGCTAGGTCAAGGTAGGGTGTGTGAACTGCCTTACCCTCATCAATGGCCTTAGTGACTGTTTCGAAAAAGTCGACCAAGTTCAAGAGGCAGGATCTGCCCTTGACAAAGCCAAATTGAGTAGGATCCAGTGTCTGTAGGTCCCCAATGTCTTTATTTATGAGTTTCATTATGATCCTCTCCATAGCTTTGCAGACAAGCAAAGTCAAACTTTCACTGTCAAAGTCAAACTTTTCCTGTAGCCCTTATAGTTGATACTGTGTTCTATAGACTGAGACTATGCATTTAGATAGGGAGGTTTTTCAAATACAACAGTGATGAACGTGTGTGTGTGTGTGTGTGTGTGTGTGTGTGTGTGTGTGTGTGTGTGTGTGTGTGTGTGTGTGTGTGTGTGTGTGTGTGTGAGTGTGTATGTGGTTTCACTTTATAAACTCGAAATACTAAAATACTGAATTTTAGTATCTTGAGACCATAAAGCCAAAACTGCACTTACACAAACTGCATAATATCAAATGTGGAAATGTTGAATCCGCAGTTGTGTTGGAGTGTTTGTGATGTGTGGTGCAGTTTCTGGATTTAGCTGAAGACTCAGGTAAGTGGTGTTTTTGTAAGGGTTTTGGGTAAGGATTTTAGTGTGCGTGTGTGTGTGTGTGTGTGTGTGTGTGTGTGTGTGTGTGTGTGTGTGTGTGTGTGTGTGCAGTGGTGGGTTTTGAGTGTTTAGTGCGACTTTGGAGTTAGTAGATATATATATATATATATATAGAGATATATATATATATATATATATATATATATATATATATATATATATATATATATATATATATGTAGCATGGGTGTGGGGGGCCACCCATTTTTTAGGTAGGGTAGGTGTGTTTGTTTATGTTGTGCTTGTGTGTGTTGATTTGTTTGTTGTAGTGTGGTTAGGTAGGTGTATTTGTGCTTGTTTGTGTGGTGGTATGTGTTTGTGTATGATTGCGATTTTGAATTTCACGGTTGTGGATTGTCATTTTTTTTAATTTTCGGCTTTATAGTCTCGAGATACTAAAATTCGGTATTTTAGTATTTCAAGATTATAAAGTGAATCCATGTGTGTGTGTGTGTGTGTGTGTGTGTGTGTGTGTGTGTGTGTGTGTGTGTGTGTGTGTGTGTGTGTGTGTGTGTGTGTGTGTCCGGTAAGTATGGCTTTACCAACAGATGTGCTGTGTCCACTTCCACTCCAAAGAAACTTTTAAACTAAGACAGGACACCATATCACTTTATCCCACTTTTAAAACAAATATCTTCTCCCTAACACACTGTGCTCTCTCTCACTGTTGAAGTTAGACTTCTCCTGTTGTAAATGCATATGATACTGTGTCCTTCAATGTGTGTAACTATAGAAGTAAGTGGTTCAAATCCAGCATTGAATAAATACTAAGAGTATGTGTATGTGTCTGTACTGTCAGTCTGAAGTGGCTACATTAACTTATTCATTGTTTAGGCTTCCACTTACACTGCGAGACTACTCCCCCCAACAATCTGTTGCATTTTCAGCCAAAATATTCTGTGCAACACAATGATGTGATCCTTTCAAATGTGCACTTTCTCAGTATTGTAATCAAACTTCCTCTGTGACAGTTCCTTTAGAGAATGTGTTCTCTCCAGTATGTAACCTAAATAGATCAATGGTTCAAATCATGCATTGCTTAAATAGTACAACTCCGTGTATGTGTCTGTACTATAATGTAGAATTGCTTCTGTCAGAAGATTCATTGTGTACACGTCCACTCAGGTGGCACATTTACAGTGGTGGAGGGCTTCCCTATGAATTTATAGCATCTTTAGGCAAAATAGAGTTTTGCCAACATGCTGATGAGATAATGTTTTCAAAACTGCACTATATCATAATTGCAACCACACTTATGCCGTGGTACTAGCCATTGTTACGGTGGTCACCAGAGCCAGATCATGGTCAAATGGGGCTCTAGTAGGGTAATCAAATGGTCTTCCACCCCCCAGAGCAGTCCCCCCACCCCTGCAGCCATCCCAGTGTCTCCTTACTTGGCTATTTCTCCTTTGTTACTATAAACACTGTTCAAACCTGTCAGTGTGCATGCTAGTTTTTCTTTACTTCTACAATTAATACAGATATCTGGATTTAATTTAAGCTGTCATTTCAAATTTTATAGCACAGATACGGATAGCCATTTGCTAAACAAAACAATACAGTCTCAGAATGTAAACAGACTTAGCATGAACATTAAACTTCTCTGCCTTTGACAATGCAATGAAACCCACATTCAAATAAAGTACATTTGGCCAGTGGTGGACTAAGTTTACTGTTAGGCTGTTTTCAAATCATAGACCCCCTTGCCCACATTTTTTAGGACCATGCATACGTACATGTATTCTTTGATTCACCTTCCTGATTGTATTAAATTATATTCATTGTATATATAACACAGCACCGCTTATTAGAGTGTTCTTTAACTTTGTAGATTTTAACATTTTTTCCAGTAAGCAATGATACAAAACATATAAACCAATAATGATGAAACTACAATTTCAGAACATTTCAGCTGAAAAAGGGCACTCAGACATCATTACAATCCAACAATATCAGTAAAAAATCTAGACAGTTGTGAGCTATGACTGTAGTCTGATTATTTGCTGTAGGGGATTCAGACTCCTCTTTCCTGTAAACAAGGTACAGGGTTTGAGCATGAGCAAGTTAATTAACTAACTTGCCATCCCTAACTAGGGCATTTTACATATACAGAAAGGCATTTAAACTCTGTGTGTATAGAAAAGAAGCAACAAATGTGAGTTTGTTGACCTCACAGATGTATGTGCATGTCATGTATTTTTGTTTTATTAAAAGTTAAATATTGTGGCAGACCCCTGGCCTAAGTTGCCTAGTGCTGGATCTGGTTCTGGTGGTCACTAAATTGTATAACAGATAAGTAAGTGATTCAAATCCAGCAGTGAGTGACTACTCTGAGTGTGAGTTTCTCTCTTGTTATGTATACAAACAGCTTCAACTACATATATGATGTGTAGGTGTACAGTGTTCTTGGGCTCCCACCACTTTCATTCAACTTTAGCACACACATCAATCTATTAAAACAATGGTGATGTCATCATTCAAAAATGCACTGTCATATATGTAAACCAATGTCCCATGTGGTGCTTATGATTCATGCAATGTTTTTCAGCCTGTGATCTTACTTAGGCACCTAGTTAGTTTGAAACAAGACATTTCTCTTTGGGCTCAGTTGTGTCAGTATGAGTGTGAATGTACATGTAAGCAACAATATTTTCACCTTAATTTCTGTCCACTTTAGCAAAGTCAACTCCTTTGCTGAACAGTGATGATGTAGTTTGTTGAAATGTGCCTCTTCTAAAACAAGGAGTAAGCCTTTTCCTGTGGTATGAGGAAATCACACAATGTTCTGTAACATTTTAATTTCGTAAAACACAGGGTTGAATGGATGATTATCTACACATTGTGCCTAATTATGATTCTGCCATCACAGTGATGACTGTATTGTGTAACACATGCATTTTAATATACATAGCATGATGCGATATTTTGGGACAAGGTGACAGACTGCACCACTGTTTTAACCAAACTACAGGCACACCTGCCTTGCAGCAATAAGGTAATGTAACACCTTCAGTTACACACTATCCCACAATCATAGTATGATTTCTGGCACATTCAGAATACACAATATCATGTAACATATGTGGTCACATAGGTAGGTGTTTGAACACCACAATGACTGAATAGTATTAGTATGTGTGAGCATACTGCTATGTATGAATGTATGAATGGTATCCACCACAGCTGTAATGTGATTAGTTACACTGGGGACGTTCTCCCATCACTTTTACCTTGAACAACTGATTTATAGTACAATGATATGACATCTTGACTTCACACAGGTTGTGTCTCAGAGCAATGGTAAGACTTTGCCTGTGGTGTGTTTGATTAATAAACATATTTTTAGCTTGTGGGATTACACTGGCAGCTGTTCAGTTCCAGATAATCCTTTCAACACATTGGGGATTTCATGGCAGTCAAATAGGTGTTCTGTGTTCCTTGAGGTCAGAGTGCTCTTGTGGCACATAAAATGAATACAGACTTGTATACCATATTTATGCAACTAGACTGTGGTTTGAATCTGAGGCTGTATGTGTACAAAACACTTGATGGAAGTGAGTAACTTGGCCAACCACAATGTGATACTGGACTGTTCACAGTTCTGTGAACATGAATATAGCTACCTCATTTGTATCCCTCAGACAAATTCGTATTGGCTAAATTAACAACAAAGGCCCTCTCTTACTTCACACCTTGCGTTGTGTCATTTGAGGCAATCTTTATTGCTATCTCCTGTGACAAACACAGTTAATGCACAGGTTTGTGGAATATGTAGCAGGAGTTTGAATCTGGTAACAAATGTCTGTCAGACAACTGTGACTGGGAGCAGTGGCTTAGGCAACGAATGTAGATACAGCAAAGTAAAAGGGACATATCTTTTAAGTCTCGCACTCCATTTTATGGGTGTCATACACATTACATTATGATGGTGATGTAATCCCTCAAATGGTTTCTTCATGAGACATCAGCTGTTTCTCTTTCTGTGATGTCAATGTTTTATGCACATCTGTGATATCCCTCAGCATGCGTTTGAGTCTGGCATGATACAAATCCTGAGCATGCTCACAGACATTTTTGCAAGACTTCATATAAATCTTTGAGTATTAACGTCAATGTATTAATGTCTTTCTTTTGTTCACGTTCTAAGGTTTTATAGGGGATGAGGGCTATATGACACCTCTTAATTTGTGCCATGTTGCAAGATCATCATAAACTGTAAGTGAGCTTGCGTTATGATACTTTCTTGTGTGTCGTGTTGGGTAGTTGATGTTATTGTAGTATTTGTTGTAATTCTTTGACAGCATGCCCAGTATAATGATGTAGCACATGCACACCATTTAGCAAGGAGACCATCAAATTATCACTATTATGAGATATCTGTTGTCATTTGCTGTTCTTTTCCAGGACTTATTTGAATTAGCCTCAGAAATGTTGGCATTGCAATGGTCCATGAAATGCAGTTAGTGACCTACGGGCACAGGATTACTACATTTGTTACAGGCCAATGCACATTTGGTGTAGGTGCAATGTAAATCTTGCACAGGATACTATGTAATACATACATGACAGTGTTTCAACTGGGTGTGATGTACATTACAATAGTGTCATACAGTTCTTACTATTGTTTTTAACAAGGCTCTGTTCAGGGTTAACTATCAGTTACAATACATGACATTCACATTTCTACTTTAGTACACTTATTTAAGTCAGCAAATATGGTGTGACGCTTGCCCCTGGAAGGACAGATATCATAAGAAAAAACAAAAACACTAGAGCCACAGTCTGAGTCACCACGAATATACCGCAAGTTTTTAGCGTACAATTCCTTTAATCAACACTTTCTTCGACAAGACTTCATCAGAAATAATAAAAACTTGTACACATTCACTTAAATATCTTAACTAATAAAACACAGCTAAAAACCATTCAATTAATTAATCAAATTGACTAGTTGATTTAAAACAACATTTTTTAAAACAGTCACAGAAAAGTGGGGGGGTTGAAAAATTAATTTAATTTTCTATACCCTCTTTTCTAAGAAGTACTCTATGTATTTTTAAAAGAATTTAATATTTATAACATCATTGAGGCCTGTTTTTTTATCTGCTTTTAACTAATCTGCCATATGGTCTCTCTCTGTTCTAAATAGTTTTTAAAATCACCTCCTCTCATGTCAATTTTACCGTTCCAAAAATGAAAATATATTTTTTTAAACCAGAACACTCCTGACTATGCTTGTATAAACCATTCTTGTTGTCTTTCTTTTTTATACTGTACATATGTTCCCTAATCCTTTTGTTTAAGTACCTAGTGGTCATCCCAGCATACAATTCTTGACATTTACTACATACTGCCACATAAACCACCCCTTGAGTTTTGCAGCAAAATATGCCTGGCACTCTGATGGTATAGGTAATGTGAGGAAGTTCAATATATGGACCCTCCAAAATGTACCTACACATAGCACACCCATAGCACTTGCACATACCATATGACTTAGTGGTGATGGGAACCCCTGTGGTCACTGTGTCCTTACCCTTTTCTAACAAAGTCTTCAAATTGTAATCATTTCTGTACACAAATCTGGGCTTGACCCCCACCACTTTCAGTAAATCTTAATTACCCTTGATAATTTCCCACTTTTTCTCAATATCACTGTGAATGTTATCCCCGTCCAAGGTCATTTACATGTTAAAACACAAATGCCCCTGCTCCAGGTCTTATGCGTCATCCTCCTTGTAATTGGAGGTCATAGCAAATAGGAGGGTACCAAGTGTCTCTCATGTCCCACACCTTCTTAGCCTGTTCTCTCAAGGAATTCTCATCATAAACTCTGTCAGTGAATAAACTGATATATTCAAATTCACTGGCCGGTTGGTGATCCTCACTGGTCATCCTGCTGGCTCTAATGAACTGCCTTTCAGTATATTATTCTTGATTAACTTGGGATGTTGACTGGAAAAATGTAAGTAACTGTTCATAAATGTCTTCTTCCTGTAAATCTTACTCACAAACTTTTTCCCACTATAATCCCACTTTAAACTGACATCCAAATAGTTGGCACATGTACTTACATCACCCAAGACAAATTGTAAAAAATCAGACACTTCATTTAACTTATGCGCAAACAATTCAACAGTGTCAAACCTTTCAGATATTACAAAAACTAAATCATCAGTAAACTTTTGTAATACAAAATGTGAAATTCCTTTATAAACAACTCTAATACTTGATATTTCCACCATCCCATCACAATATTTGCAAAAGAGGGGGCCACTGGAGAACCCATGGCCACCCCTCAACTTGTTTGTAGTACTGATGGTCAAACAAAAAATAATGATTTCCCAAAAGAACTTCTATTAAGTCACAATAAAAGTTAATCCCTGGGATTCATGAAGCTCGGCACAAGGATGGCATTAGCCTTGCGCCTACCGTGCGGCATAGAGATGGCGCAGCAGCACCACATGCATATTAATGAAGGTGCGCTGCCATAATGGCCACATGCATAAGAAACATGTACAAGTGCAGGGGGTGTGTCCAAGTGCTGCACGAAGGTGTGTATGTATCGACTGCATACACGCAACCTAAAATGCTGACTAGTACAGCCTGCCTCTAATAGTAATCACTCCTGTCAGTGTCCGCGGATAGTGAAATGTATGCAAAGCATACAAGACATCTTTGCGAACACCACAATAAGAAGTAATCACAAAGACACGTAACTGAATATTGAGTCCCCCTCCCTCGAACAAATGATATTTAAAATCTCGTGCCCATATTCCATTGTAGTGTCGCTTGTTATGCCAAGTGGAAGCGAAACGCATTGTGTTCGAGTGCCACCAATTGCTAAGCCTAGCCCAATGACTTGGGTTACCACCTGTCCTACATTGTGAGGGACAGTCCCCCTCTAGGCGGTGTGTCCATACCAAAACCATTATAAATGTGAAATGTTCTGTGATAGTAGGACATAATTATGTCCCATATTTTATGTAATAGTCCCATACAATACGTATGTCAGTATATAAAATACCTATATGTTACAAGAAACAGAATAAGCAAGTAAATGAAACAGAATAAGCAACTACACCACTACAACAATAAAAGCTTATATGTAGGCATAAAACTAAAGTACTATCCTTTGTAATGACTGTGGGTATGTGTTAGCCTGTAAACTCAGATGTGTGTCCCGAAAATGTCCCATCCAGGTCATATGAAAAGGTGGCAACCCTACCAATGGTCAGAGCATTCGCCCAATATCTGCCCATTCACGGTCCAAGTCATCTTTGTCAGGACAGCCCAGAGATGAAAGTGTATTTCCCTGGTCTACCTACCATGTCATGAAAGATAAGTATTTGCGTGTACCTATGTGTGTGAAGTACAGCATGTGCATGATCAGAAATGCTAGTGTAGACCTCATAACCATATTGGTCCCAGAGATATGTAGTGTACGCAATGTGTTCTGTTGACTGTGCCACGGGCCATTAACTAGAAAAGAGATGAAGGGTGTCTGTGGAATATGGGGGTGGGGGGGTGATGGGTAATGTAATAATTCACCAAGGGGAGACTGGGTTGGATGCACAATAGGTGAACTGGAGGTCTACGAGGGAGCAGTGGGTGAATCAGGAAGATAGCCAAAGAACAAATATCTGCAATACAATCCCACAAACATGTGAACATTAAAAAATGCAATACACATGTACAGAAACGTTACTGGCACATACCCACATAATGGTCTGGCCTGAACTGAGCCATCCAACCCCAACACACCTGGATACATAATTGAATACCCATCATCCCCTTCACACCATACCACCCCCAACCCCTTCTTGAACATCCACCAAAACCAGCCATACTTGGGCTGCAAGATAGGCGCGGCCATATCTGCACATAGTGACCCCTACCCATATCTAGTAGGCAGTCTCACCCTAGGCAGTCTCAGGATTGCAAACTATGTATCCCTTGCATGTATAACCCTACCTTATAGCCATAAAGCAAAGAAGGTCATTGGTCCCCACAATTTTTGGATATTCCTCATGGGATATGTATCTGTTCTAAACATTAAACTTGGTGTCACGACATGCTGTCCAGTCCTGTATACTTCTGGACACAATTGGTATGAGCAGTAGTTCTTCACAAGACTCTCAGCCTCCCGCCAGTCCTGCAGAACCTATGACCCGGGATTAAACACCTGACCATGATGCACGTCGCTCCATGTGCATTATCGGGAATATATACCTTACACATTCGCATAGCGGCAATCAGATTTAGGATGCTTAAGGCACTTTAAAGCAGATGTAAGTAGGGTTACCACCTGCTCCAACTTGCGAGGGATAGTCCCTTTTTAGGCAGTTGTGTCTAGAACAAATATAATACAATGGCAAATGTCCTGTGATTGCAGGAAATATGTCCCATATTTTATGTAACAGTTGCATAAAACAGTTTTCTGTGTGTAAAATACTTAAAGGTACAAGAAACAGATTAAGAAACTAAACTGCTACAAGAATAAGCTTTCATTTAGGCAAATAAGTAAAGTTCTAACTTTTGTACTGACCGTGGGTATGTGTCAGCCTGTAAAATCTGATGTGTGTCCCAAAAATGCCCCACTTTGGCCATATGAAAAGGTGGCAACCCTAGACGTAAGCGGGTATGCAGGTGTGTATGCGTGACGGTAAGTGGTGGTGATTCAACGGTATGGGAAATGTAAATAAGCATGTAGGTGTATTTGCATGTGTATGTACAGAGCGACACACACACACACACACACACACACACACACACACACACACACATATATGTAGATATGAAGAATGAACATGGTCATGATATAGCAAATCCTCATAATAGTTAGTGCTGTTATATATCAGGATGGCCATAGGTGAGCACACCTCTATATCCCCAACCACAGGTAGGATGCTAAAACTGAAATGAATTATCTTCCCGTGCTAAGTCTGACTTTCAACTAGGTAACTAGGTACAGGGCAATCCCGGTCCCCAGTCGGACAAGCCTAAACCCGAATGATCATATGAACACCCTGACAATCAAAAACATGTATGTGTCATGGCTATAGGCTTTGGAGGTCTGAATATCCTCGGAGTGAGTCAACATGCGGCAACGGGTCCAGAGCAGTAGGGTATAGAGAATGGCGCATGTGTAGTAGTGCGGTTTTCCCAACAGGAAAATGGATGCCTGCTGTGTAAGTGAAGTGATGAGCCACGTGTTCGGGTAACTAGGCACCATGGGTATACATATAAATGAAGCAGAACACCAATAGTGTAGTGGTTAGAGCATCCACCTAACGAAAAGGCATTCACGGTTCAAGGTCGACAATAGCACATATCATTTTCCTTGTGGAATGAATGTTGCTCTGCTGTAAAGCCGACATTTAAACATGTAAAGGTGAATGTGTGTATTGCATGGGACTATTAATGAGATCCTTTCAATCAAAGTGGTATTGTCATAATGAATAAGGCACAAATAAGCACAAATAAGTGGCAGTAAACATATATAACGCACAGTAAGCATAGGCGAGTGCGCCTGCGTGGGTGTAAACAGCTCCCAGCATAGGAAATGTATGTTTGTATGTACAGATGTAATATATATACACACACACACACACACACACACACACACACACATATATATATATATATATATATATATATATATATATATATATATATATATATATATACACATATATACACACACACACACACACACACACACACACATATATATGTGTGCATATATATATATCTACATACATGGAAAAAAATATATATATACATATATATATATATATATATATATATATATATATATATATATATATATATATATAAAGAATGGGCATTGTAACAATGAAGCATACACAAGGGATGTGAAGGGAATCAAGAGCAATGTTGGTATTATATAGTGCTTTCAGCGTATGTCATAAAAAGCTGCCCAGGAGTGAGCAGAGCACCGTTACTCACACCACAGGCAGGGTTTTACCAGTGGGAGTAACATGGTTGAAATGCTAAGTCTACTTTACACACAGACAGAATGTAGTCCCATGCTGGGACCTCCAAAAACTGGAAAGTGCAAATGGCCATATTTCATAACCCCAGGAAAGGCACGTATGTGCAAATATACATGGTGGGAGACCCTGTGAATACACGAGGCGGGACAGAATGTGTGTAGGGCCCCTATAGCTCTGGAGAGGGCAATGTCTAAAGGTGTGCCATGGCTGCGATAACAAGTGGATAATGGATGTTACGCACTTAAATTTAACACGGGTGGGGTGGAGGAACAATGTGTATGCAATTATGGATCCAGGCGTGCCAGGTTTGGATGGACCAGTTCTAATGGACTGCCCCATGGAGGTCAGCTAGGTCGTAATAGGTAAATATGCATACTCACATGCAGGCAACAATATATGTTGAAGTACAAATTCTGTAACACATGCATTCCTTTTGTTGACATAAATAATAGGAATGTGCCCATACAAACATCGACAGTAGGCTGTGCAGAAGAGGGACGGGTCAAATCACACTATCACATTCCAATTACCATCGGTAATCCATACATGAACATATAGCGACATCTGTCCGCTGTATAACGTCCTACATACCGATTACAAGATAACTGGAGTGTGTCAGTGTTATAATGAATAAGGCACTAGTATGCTGGTGAAGCATATAAACACCATTACGCATGCTAAGTGCGTATGAGCGGGGAATGTATTGACATACTGACACACTGATGTACATATATATAATCATATACATATATATATATATATATATATATATATATATGTGTGTGTGTGTGTGTGTGTATATATATACATATATATATATATATATATATATATATATATATATATATATATATATATATATATATATATTTATATTTCACACACACACAAATATATATATATATATATATATATATATATATATATATATATATATAAAACAGCAAGATATGAATATACATGTATGAATACATATGCAGATATATCTGTATATATTAATTTAAATAGATATAAATATGTTACAGTAAATATACACATGTATATACCTAGGTTATGTTACAGCAGTTTTGGGTAACATGTTTAGACCGGGCATATGTTGGTGAGAGGTCCACTCAACAAACGTCTACCTCCCAACCTCCCCATCTAGGCCGGTGAGACATACAGACATGCAATAAAGGTAAATACAACACTCCTTCCCAGACCACCGGCAGGAAACTGCCAGTGGGAGAGATCTACAAGGTCTACACTTTAAACATGGACAGCGACGTCTCTTGCGGGACACCAAAAATTTGGTACATCCAACCAATGGGGGTAACACTATTACAACCAGGATGTAGCTGTACATGGAACAGTAGGATGTGCAAGCCTGATAACACATGGGTTGACACAACGTGCGACATGTGTCCTGACACGGGGAAAGTGGGCAGTGTGTAGGGGTGTGTTCGTATTCCACATGCGTCCACCTCCGCTCACAGTAAGGATGAGTGCTGTAGAGTAGTGGCAGGTGGGGGAACTATGGGTATGCGATTATGGAGCTAGGCTTACAGGTGTTGCCTGGCAGACACATATTAGGACCGCCCCGTGGTTGTAAGTAATATTCTGATGTGGGTATAGCAGATGCCCATACCTCCCAAACCTTAAGAGCACATCTACTGGACAGTCCGTAAACCATTGGGGGAACATATATGGACCATATCATTGAACTGTCCCTGATTACCAGGGACGTCCGTGATTACAAATCAGAATCTAACACAGTCCCAACTAAACCCTCTTAGAACTAGTGATATTAGGAGGAAAGGTGGCGGAATACATGTAATGAATAATGACAACATGTAAGAGTCATAAGCAGCATGTACCTCAGACAATGTGTATGAATACATATGTGCTCTGTGTCTGTCAATGTGTCAGGTTAATAGCACCAATCTTCTAAATGTGTCCCTGAGGTCATTATGCAGTGTCCCTTATTCAGTGTTCATTCTTCCCCATTCGTATGAGAGGTCTGATAGTGAGAAAAAGCGCATGTTCCGCCGACTACCTTAGAAAGTTGATAGAATAACAGGGTTGGTAGTTGCCACCTACCCACCTTTGTGAGGGACACTCCCCTTTGGGCAGTTGTGTCCTGCATAATAACTGTAATTAAGGCAAATGTCCTGTGATTTAGGGCAAAGATTACCTATATTGTCTGTAGTAGTTGCATAAAACAATTATGTTCCTCTGAAACACCTAAATGTTATAGGTAACAGTTTAAGCAACTATAATGCTACAAGAGTAACCTTTTATTTAGGCAAAACAATCAAGTGCTCTATTTTTCTACTGGCTGTGGGTGTGTTGCCCTGCAAAGTCTGATGTCTCTACAAACAGGTCCTATAGGGTTGCTACCTTTCCAAATGGCCAGATTGGGACATGTTCTGTAGAAAGGTCAGACATTCCAGGACAAAACATACCTACAGCTGTGCATAGTACAGGATTACACTTATTTGCACAAATAAAAGCTTAATCTAGTTGCATTTGAATTGCTTATGTTACTTCACATAACATATAGAAGTGTCATATATAAAATAACTATTGTATGCAAATATTAATGAAACATAGAATATAATAATGTGCTGTAATCTGGACATGTGCTATGTCTTGATTATTTTCGCAGTGTCCCTCACAAAGTGGGACAGGTGGTAACTCTAAAGTCCCACCTTGGCCAATTGAAAAGGTGGCAAACCTATAATAGGTATGCGGTAGCATGACCCGTCCGACGGATGTGGCTACCAAAACCCAACTACTTGTCTATAATTCACGGTCTTGGTTCCCATGTATCAGCCAGACAGGAGCAGAGTATTTGCAGAACATACAAATATGATTAATTCACTGGGCAGGCCGCTGATTCCGTGCAGACAAACGCCATGCTGTCGACTAATGGGCAGCCATTCCCGATACTGTAGTCATGTAGTCCGATGTGATAGGCATCACAAGGTGGGAGCAGATTGTAAGAGGAATACACAAATATGAATGGTTCACTGGACATGCTGCTGATTCCGTACAGTCGAACGCCATGCCGTCGCCTAATGGGCAGCCATTCCCGATACTGTAGTCATGAGTGGCCTTAGGTCAACTGGTGCCCTAGGCAGAGGGCACAATGGCACCCCCCCACCACACCACCCAGTGCCCCCATCCTGGTCTACCTACACCAAATAAATACTGGTAAAGTGCACCCACTAAAGCGGCGCCCTAGGTGGCCGCTTAGTTTGCCTATGCCTAGGGCCAGCTATGACTGTAGTCATGTAGTCTGATGTGATAGGTATCACAAGGTGGGAGCAGATTGTAAGAGGAACACACAAATATAAATGATTCACCGGACAGGCCACTGATTCTGTACAGTCAATCACCATGCCGTCGCCTATTTGGCAGCCATTCCTGATACTGTATTCATGTATTCTGATGTAATAGGCATCACAAGGTGGGAGCACATTGTATGAGGTACAAACAAATATGATTGTGTCACTGGACAGGCCGCTGATTCTGTACAGTCGAATGCGATGCCGTTGCCTAATGGGCAGCCAGTCCCGATACTGTAGTCATGTAGTCCAATGTAATAGGCATCACAAGGTAATATTGTGGTCCTCGCTCACACCCAGGGGTGTGAGTGACAGATGCAAGCACCAATTTTTCAGGCA